>NC_081859.1:9619394-9906894 GCF_963259705.1 Myotis daubentonii
CTGGTTCGTAGGTCAAACACTAACCATTGAGCAACTGTGGCCCAGCCTTTTTTTTTTTTTTTTTTGTGTGTGACTAAGTCAGCCTACTTCCTTGTTGGACCAAGGTTCAGTGTGTAAGTCACCATTGTGCTGAAGGTACAACGTGTGGCTTTGACGTGTGAAAAGAAACGGTGCTGGTGTGGAGGAAGCCAAGAGGGGAGAGAGCGGAACGGAACTCTGAGGGCACCTGGGGAGGGATGAGAGCTGTGAGGTATTTTCTCACATTGAGATCTAGCAGCCTGTCTCGTCGCCTCTGCTGAGAGGTTGTCAGAGTGCAGAAAGGAGACGGGGAGGAGGGACCTACAGCTGGGACTGCTGCTCATTGACCTCATTCCTGTTCAGTATGGATTTTCCTGTGAAACCAGTGCTGGGATCCGCCAGAGTCCGGGCACTGCCCCCCCTTTAACTATGTGTGTTGTTATTCCCTTTCCTTTAATTTCAACAAATCCATGTCCAAGGCCAGCCAGGCTGTGCATGTCAGTAGATTTTACCAAGCAGGTGACATCTCATCACAGTCCCAGGAATGACCACAGGCACAAGGTTTCCCTAAAGCCAGCCTCCTTCCGCCCCAGTTCAGACCAATTTTCAGTCGTAGTAAATGGATATTTATTAGAGGAATCCATTAGAAAATTCTACTTAACTTGACAAAATCACATTAACTGAACGAACTTTCTAAGAAGTGTGTGCTATATAATAAACAGATATAATACCTCTGTTTGTTTATAATACCTTGATATTTCTCTTAAGAAGAACATTTTCTCACCTGGCTGGTGTGGCTCAATGGTTGAGTATTGATCTATGAACCAGGAGATCACGGTTCAATTCCCAGTCAGGGCACATGTTCCAGTTGGGAGCTCGATCTCCAATAGGGGGACATGCAGGAGGCAGCTGATCCATGATTTTCTCTCATTGTTGATGTTTCTCTCTCTCCCTCTCCCTTCCTCTATGAAATCAATAAAAACATTTAAAAATAAAAAATGAAGAAATGTCTCTCTCTTTCCCTCAGGGGGTGGAGGATGGGGAGAATCCATTATGATATTTTTCTCTCTGAAGCAATCAAGAACTTTTATTTTTTATTTATTTTTATTTTTACCAGATTATTAGTATTTTTTTCCTCCAGCATGAATCAAGAATGATGAACAAAGTACACAAAACTCCCAAGTAGAGACACTATTCAGCTTTCATTTTACACTTAAATCTCTTTTGGTGCAGTTCAGCATTATCATTTTATGAATTAAAAATACTAGTACATTGTACTCCTAGTGAAAGAGAAAAGCATAATTGATAAATACCACCCCTTGGTAATTCTAGTCAATTCAACCTAGTTAATCCCGAAATTTTACCACTCTCTGCTAATCACACCACTTTGCTCCCAATAAGGAAATTATATTTTCCTTGCCAAGGAAATGGCATTAAATCCTAACTGTAAATTGTTTCTATTCTAAATTCAAGGAGGAGGCAGGTGATCAATGATTCTCTCTCATCAGTGATGTTTCTATTTTTCTCTACCTCTCTCTTCCTCTCTCTCTGAAATCAATAAAAATATTAAAAAAAAAAAAAGATCGAGGAGGAGAGAGGACCAGTTCCTTCTCCTGGGTTTAGCTGAAGCACGTGGGGAACTCGTCAGGATTGGAGGCACAGCTACCCAGTTGTAGAGTCATCTGAGCCCAATTAAATACCAGAACTCCAGGGGGGTCTCCCCAGAGCAGCTCCCCCCTCTCCCTGGAAGGAGGCTTCACACCTGCTTAACCTACATTAGGCGAGGATTAATGACCTGAAGCGCCGGGCCCCCTGGCCAGTCAGCATGTTTGTGGCCGGGCACATGGTGGCCAGGGCTGCGGAGGGAGACAGGGAGAAGGAGCAGCTGGGGGCTCGTGGAAGCTCTGCCTCCTCCTGACGTGGTCAGCACATTCGGGCAGAACAGGTCCAGCCCCGCTCATCTCTGTGATTTTCTGTGTCGTGGCGGGGCCACGAGGCGGGGTGTCGCTAACACAGCCTTGTCCACCTGAAAATGGAACCCACCCCGAAGGTCGCTTCACCTGTGCGTGGTGCTCCCGTTAACCTTATGGAAGAACATGGCGTAATTACTCAAGGCTTTTCCTGTTTCTTTAGTTGGCTGTTATTCTGCTGCAAAGGGCTTTTTTGATAGAGTTTTCAATGTGTTTCAGATCTGCTTGCTTATTGAGAAACATGCCTAGAGGAAGCTTTGCGTCACTGTATTTTTGTGGTTTTGTTTGTTTCTTCGTTTATATTTTTATTGATTTCAGAGAGGAAGGGAGAGGGAGAGAGATATAGAAACATCAGTGATGAAAGGGAATCATTGATGGGCTGCCTCCTGCACGCCCCACACCTGGAGATCCAGCCCACAACCTGGGCATGTGCCCTGACTGGGAATTGAACTGTGACCTCCTGGTTCATAGGTCGATGCTCAACCACTGAGCCATGCAGGTCAGACTGTGGTATATTTTAAAAACATAGTATACTACAGATTAGAAGCAATAGGCCCATCTTAGTTCATCTTTAATGTACTATCTGGATATGTCCGATCAGAGCCCTTCCTGAGGGATTGGTATCTGTAGGTCTGGCTCAGCATCCTGCTATTTTATGCCGGGAGAAACTGTGGAGAGAAATCCCTGCCCAAGGCTGAAGGTTGGCCAACATGGCCGACAGCCCAAACTTGCTAAAAATTTGCGCAATGGAGATGAGAGGACAGGATGGGGCGACATTGGTTGATATGATCATACTAGAGGCCTGGTGCACGAAATTCGTGCACAGGTAGGGTCCCTAGGCCTGGCTGGCGATCTGGGCCGATCAGGGCCTTCTGGCTGTCTGCTGGGGCCTTACTTTGTTCTGCGCTGCCTCCTGGTGGTCAGCACATGTCATAGTGAGCGATCGAACTCCCAGTCTCCCAGTTGAACTACCAAGGGGACACTTTGCATATTAGCCTTTTATATATATAAATAAGTTTCAGGTGTTAGGAGATCTTCGCCCATCACCATATGTTATGCCCTCTTCACCCCCCACCCCCTTCCCTCGGGCAACTACCACACTGCTGTTTGTGTCCACAAGTTTCAGTTTCATATCCCACATAGGAGTGAAATATATGGTCCTTAGATTTTTCCAACCTATTTCAATTTTTTCCAACTCATTTCAATTAGCATAATATTCCCAAGGTCCATCCACGTGGTTGCAAATATCAGTATTTGCCACAGAGTGAAGTGTCTAGGTAACAGAAGGATAAAATAACCCAAATACAGGCAATGTTATATTTATGAAGCATCTCTGAGAATACTTGCTATGTAAATACTGATCTTTGAAAATCATGTCTTTGGTGGGTTGGGGCATAGAACATTTGGTTAAAATTATCTTGTGAATAATTTAGGGATTTTAATTCACCTGGTCAGTTCTCCAACCCATTGACACTCAGTGAGGGTTTAGGTTTGAATATCTCTGTGTTTGCCATGAAACTTGAACTCAAACTTCCAAGGTAATTTTATACACTTAGAATAGAATTATTTATTATTTAATTTGAATCTGATCATAGCATATTGGTATGGTTGAATAAATTTTATATGGGCTGAGAGTGGGTGCTGGGTTATCTTCCAAACACCCACTATGATAATATTTGAGGTAGTATCTGAATATGGTAATAAGCTCTATAAATTCAGTTTGACATTTTCCTGAACACTTTGTAGTATTCAATTCCCCGGTGAAAATATCATGTGTAATATATTGTTGTAGCAAGCTAATACCTACTCATTCATGCACCGAACCAAAATATAGAGCGAGAGCCTGCTAGGCATAGTCCTTGCACCACAACTGTTCTTAAGAGACAGTCTTTATGATTACAAGGGAGGCATCATGGATCAGCTTTCAAAAAACTTCCCGAATCCCAATCTCCAGAACATTGCCCTGCAGCTCATTCAAGATCATGGTTCTCATTTCCCTGCGCTCCATACATCCAGGCTATTCCTCAGACCAAATCGAGGGCCAGCAGTTCCCTGAGAGGCTTCTGATGCTGTTTCAAACCCTACATAGGTGGTTTTTCTGAACCCATTTGAATTATAAATGGTCGGGCTATCTCAGACACTGAGTCTCTTATGAGCGGAGGCCTGCTCACTGCGAGAGGTCCTTCATGCACCTTGAATTAGCGTGGAATACAGAGCTGAACCCAGCTCTGGCTCTTCCTGAGGTCCCGGAGGTCGCCTTGCATCTCCTGTTGTTAACTTTTGTCCTCGCCCAGCACAGCGAGGTTCAGAGGTGCGGCCTCCGCGTTGCATCCACACTTGGCTTGTTATCCTCTCATCAAGCTCTTAGCCTCCCTTTGTTTATTCGAGGCGACAGGAAGACTGTGCAAAGGCTGCTTAGTCAGGGATATCAGCCTTGTTGGCAGCGGAGTGATTGCCAGTTGAAAAACAAGGCATTATTGCTCATTTTTTCCCTCTTATTAGTTTGATTACATTTGCAAATCAAATCAATCCATCAGACATGATCAGGCCTCGTCCGCATTTTAAGGAATAGTAATCTCCGTCTAATAAGATGCAAATGTGTCACATCAGTAAGTAACCAATAAATCATCGTCTTGTCTTTGGCAATCATTAAATATCAGAACCAACAGTCAATTTTTAGTATTTTCAATTTGCGATATGCCGCTGGAATATAAAGATAGATGGACGTAATTACACAAACCAAACACTATTTCAGTTCATTCCAGACAGCAAATTTAGTGGAAGGTATAACCGGCTTGTCATCACACTACATTATTCCTAGCGGTTCATGCAAAGTTCACAGACGAGCTTCCAATGGACATTGCTTTTTTTTTTTTCCCCAACTTCTAACAGTGTCCCTCCAGTGGCCCCAACACCGAGGTAAGGACTTGAACTGGCTTCCATGCGGCTGAGGCAGCCACTGCCAACATGACAGCAAACATAAGCTTTCTCCCATCAGAAATGGTGGGCACTGCCAGCCACAATCTTCTCTGTTTTCTATGAAAAAGGAAAGTGAGCTCGCACATCGTAAAAATAAAGAAAAACAAAAGCAACCAATAACTCGTCGGGTGAATTATTTCATCCTCATCTGTTTGGACAGAATAGTTTCCCCAAGGGGAAAAAGTGAACAGAAACTTTGTTATTTTTCTTAAGTTTCACATGTTTAGTGCTTCTCTGTTTGGGGGATGTATACCTGTTCACCTAAGCCATTCTCTGTGATGCTGTGCACTTTTGCAGTGTCTTCGTGTGCCTAGGGAAGAAACAGTGTGGTAATTTTTAACACAACGGTGAAATGTTGATATGTATAAAATGTTATGATTCACAAGACAAGAAATGAAATTGTTTGAATGGGATATCTGCTCTGAATGTTTCTTTCCTGATTATGCTTGCTTGAAAGCTCAATATCTTCTGATGAACTGTGAGAATTGCTCATTCATTCATTCATTCATTCATTCATTTGCAGGAATTCTCACAAGTATAGAATCCTGCCCAGTCATCTCTTGGCTCTCTTTGATTATCTCAGTGCCATCAATATTCATAATTTTCCACCCTGTCTCAATATTTTTCCCTTATCTCTCTTTTTCCAAATTCTAATAATAAAAAATTGTTTTCTATCATTGATCTGATGATATTTGAAATTTGCAACATTTCTCTCTCTGATTTTTGTTTTTCACGTTCGCCTTCTCTAGTTACTAATGTCACTTTGGTACTTTCCCTTTCTCTTCTGCAGAAGTTACTTGCTCTCTCCAGTGTAAGTTGCTAAATCAGATGTGAATAATATATTTCTATGACCGTGGTGCACCTGCTACTTATGTTGGTGGCAGTGCCAGTCATCATTGACTGATTCCAGTTGGTCTTGATAAAGTGATCATATTCTTTACGGTTGAATTCGGAGCTTACTATGTGGCAATGCCAATCCTTTGGCCTACCCATAACAAGACGTGAGGAGAGCAAAGTCTTTGGAATATTATTTAGTAAAAATATCTTAAGACAGCCTACTACGGGTACATCGTGGTGGGAACGCTAAGTGTGGGCTCGGAAGGCTTCTTGTGTAGGGATCCATTGAGGATAAGTGTACTAGTATAGGGCAGTATTGAGGTAAAGTTTAGGGTAAGCATTAACTTCCCTCTGTCAGTGAAACCAATAGTGAAGGTTAAACTGGGCCATTTCCAATATATCTGCCGCATTGCTAGCAGGACTGAAGAATATCATTCATGTTCCTTGGAGCAGGAAGCCCAGTCTTTCAAATTTTAAGTCATTACAAGATCAGATTACATTCTGATGATAACAGGCCAGGAGGTCTCAAATGTAGACAGTGAAAACCTGCAGTAGCCTGAGGTTAGTGGTCAAGACACATTTTTAAAAATATATATTTTTATTGATTTCAGAGAGGGAGGGAGAGAGAGAAACATCAATGATGAGAATCATTGATCAGCTGCCTCCTGCACGCCCCACACTGGGGGTTGAGCCCACAACCGAGGCATGTGCCCTGACCGGGTACCAAACCATGACCTTCTGGTTCAGAGGTCAATGCTCAGCCACTGAGCCATGCGGGCTGGGCAACAGTTTGAATCAGCACGATCAATTTCTCACCTGTCTCCTGAGTGCCCTTTTTTAAAAAATATATATATTTTATTGGTTTTTTTTATAGAGAGGAAGGGAGAGGAATAGAGAGTTGGAAACATCGATGAGAGAGAAACATCGATCAGCTGCCTCCTTCACACTCCCCACCGGGGATGTGCCCGCAACCAAGGTACATCTGCTTGACCGGAATCGAACCTGGGACCCTTCAGTCCGCAGGCCGACGCTCTGTCCACTGAGCCAAACCGGTTAGGGCCTGAGTATCCTTATTGTGTGCACTCCACATGCCATCTATTTGGGCGGGAAAAATACACCATCACTTCATGAAAACAATATTGTGCTGCTTCTGCACCTCTTTGTAGCTCAACATCTCTTCACAGTTAGGTTTCCAGCATTCCTTTCCTTTTTGCAGAAACTGTTGTGCAATTTTAAAATACGGCTCCGGACTGCCCAGGGGACGGTCTTGCCAGCCCGCCCATGCGATATAGCGGAAGGAGCCACTGGCAGGAACCCCTAGGAGTTCCCACTGAGGAGAGCTACCCAGCGCGTGCCTTTGCAGCTTTGTCCCCGAACCCGCTGCTCGCCCTAACCGATTTACATACCACCATGGTATGTTTAATTTGCTTTTTCATCAAATCAATAATGGGTCTAATTGGAAAAATTGGCAGTGCTACGTGCAATCCGACTGCTGATCTCCGGTGTTTGCCGGCGGAAGGGAGGGTCGCATAGCTGGGTGTCAGACACCTGTGTTATTGGTGTGCTCCTGCGACTAACGCGCACACAAACAAACACTAATACAGGTGGAGCACCTGCACCCAGGGATCACCACGCAGTGAGAATTAATCACCTGGCACTCAGCTTGAAGAATAAAATTTACATCTTTAATGCACGAGATGTACTAGCACACACATTGGCACCATCCACGTCCAGCACGCGCAGCCCCCATTCTGATGGGTTTTCCATGGATCCTTGGACCTGGGTGTGTAAAGTCAGGGCCGGGTTTGAAGTCTCCATTTGCGTATTTAAAAATTTGCATTGGAGACTATTTTTTGTGAATAGTGATGGGAAGATGTTGGGCAAGTATGATTCAACCTGAAGGACTAATATTTTGAACTTTGGAAATATACCTTTAAAACTGTATGATTTTCCTGCTGACGTGGCTCAGTGGATGAGTGTCCACCTATGAACCAGGAGGTCACGGTTCGATTCCTGCTCAGGGCACATGTCCAGGTTGCACACTTGATTCCCAGTGAGGGACATGCAGGAGGCAGCTGATCCATGATTCTCTCTCATCATGGATGTTTCTGTCTTTCTCCCTCCTTCTCTCTTCCTCTGTGAAATCAATAAAAACTGTATGATGAAACTTTTAAAATTGAGTGTTATTTTCTCATCCCAATCCAGACTGGATTTAGGCCACATCATACTCATGGAACTGCATTCATTGAGTACTTATTAGGTGCCAGGCCACTGTTGTTGTAGGAATGCTATCTCAATTATTCTTTAAAGCAACCCTATAGTTGAGAATTGGCTCTGAAACCATTTTATAATGGAGAAAATGGAAGCTTAGAGAAAATCCAACAGCTTGCTTCAGATCCCAAAGCCAGTAAGATAGTGAAGGTGAGATATAAAAGCAGATGCATTGGATTCCAAACCATGATTTTTATTTACTAGAGCAGTGGTTCTCAACCTTCCTAATGCCGCGACCCTTTAATACAGTTCCTCATGTTGTGGGGACCCCCAACCATAAAATTATTTTCGTTGCTACTTCATAACTGTAATGTTGCTACTGTTATGAATCGTAATGTAAATATCTGATATGCAGGATGTATTTTCATTGTTACAAGTTGAACATAATTGAAACATAGTGATTAATCACAAAAACAATATGTAATTATATATGTGTTTTCCGATGGTTTTAGGCGACCCCTGTGAAAGGGTCATTCAACCCCCAAAGGGGTCGCGACCCCCAGGTTGAGAACCGCTGTACTAGACTAATCCAACTTACTGGTAAAGACTAGTTCTTTTTGTTTTTCCCTACATGTGATTTTTTTTTAACACAATAGGACCTCAAATGCATGTGCTATCAAAACATAGATTTCACTGGTACTTCTCAGTAATGTTGACTTGATGATAGTTATTACAGGACTGGCTAGTAAATGGTGGTGTCCAGTTCAAAATGACAATGCAGAACTCATCGTTAAAAATGTATCTTGAATTTCAAGATGGGGACGATAAAGGATTAAACCATGTGTGACTCCCTGCCCGGGTCGCACACCCATGAAGCTGGCCTAGTATTGCTCTGAGAGGTGGACAATGGGGACAAGTTTAGCAGATAGTGGAGGCCCTCTTGTTGAATTCTGAGTATGGTCAGGTCTGGGAAAATGCTACATAGGCCAAGGCAAGACATTTGTAACACTGTCATTCTCAATAATGAATACTGCATGGTTGAGCATCAACTTATGAACCAGGAAGTCTCAGTTCAATTCCCAATCAGGGCACATGCCTGGGTTATGGGCTCCATCCCCAGTGTGGGGCGAGCAGGAGGCAGCCAATCAATGATTCTCTCTCATCATTAATTTTTCTCTCTCTTCTTCTCCCTTCCTCTCTGAAATCAATAAAAATATTTTGTTAAAAAAATGAAGAATAGGAAGAGAAAGATATTTTTCATTATCTCTAACCAGTGGCTCCTTCCCAGGGGCAATTTTGCCTCCCAGGGGGCATGTGGCAATATCTAGAGAAATATGGATGGTCACAGTCAGGGAGGCCGCTAAACATTCCACCATTCATAGGGCGGCCTTCTACTCCTTCCTCCCCAACAAGGAATTATTCCGCCTAAAATATCAGTGGCGTTGAAGTTAAGAAACCTGTCGTAAACCATCACCCCGGTGAGGTCTTTGAGTTTAGCTTTCAGTTTTGCAAATCTTATAAGTTAATCCATAAATAAATATGGTGCGTTTATTACTGAAGAGGAGGCCTCATTTTGCAAGAAGCCCCCTTCGTCGACAAGATCAATAAATATTTATTGAACAGCCAAGGTGTGTTTGCATCAGCACTTTGTGACCGAGTTGTATGTTTCATCTTTGGTGTTTACAAACAAACCAGAAAGTTCAGTGAACTCTGAGCAGGGACCACGGCACATTTGAATTAAGAGCTTTCTTGGACATTTTAAAGGAGATATTTATTATGTGGCTAATTACATATTCACATATAATGGTGAGAAAGGAGTCGCAGCACAGCAAGTAAGCAATATGCATTGTGACAGATATGTAAATATGTATTCATCGAACAGAAACCATTTCTTAGTGATTTAGTTGTAAATAATGTGTATAAAAATGTATAAATGATAAGTGATAAGTGCTCTAAGCACTCAGGTAAATGCTGGGTATATTTAAAGACATTGGAATTTTTTGCAGACATATTTTATATGAACATATGCAAATAACATCAGAATAACTCTAAATATGTTCATAACAAGCTGGACAGTCAGAAATGGTGAGTTGGGGTGGTTATGTCATAAGTTTGTCAATGAGTTGTATAAAGTCTATATAAAACTATTTATATATAAATGCATTATTATGTTGTATTCATACTTTGGCAATCATGTGCAAACATACGATGCTATATAATTCAACTCTTACTGGCATTTTCTAAATCTTAAGTTGTTGTTCTAATCATTTAAGAGGAAAGGCAAGCCATAATTACCATATTTTTAGAGGGAAATTTCCATTTATGTGTATTAAAGAGCTATCACTAATTTTTTAGGACTATTCATAAGGGATCAAAAAGGGGTGCATTGCATGAGAAAGCAAAAAGCTTGAATCCTGCTGACATGATTAAACAGGAAGATCCCAGTCTGGGAGGGAGATAAAAATAGTTCCAGAAAGAGGAAAAGAAAGGGGGTCCAGGAGACGGTGAGCCTTAGGAAGGATTTCCTTTGCAGGTCGTATAGGAAGAGTAGGGAATAATCAACCAGGATCAGTAGAGTTAGAAACATCTCTGTGCCCTCCCCCCAAAAAAACAACCCCACATAAAACACCCACAGAATGTAGTGTATCCAGCTCATGAATCTCTCCAAAGAGTATGTTTTAGGTCAATTTATTGCCAGGGAATTGGCCTGGGTTAGGCTCCCAGTGTGGTAGAGTGTAGATAGAAAGAAAAACAAAACAAACCCAGCCTGGCCGGTGTTGCTTAGTGGTTGTGCATCCACCTGTGAACCAGGAGGTCAAAGTTTGATTCCAGGTCAGGGCACATGCCCAGGTTGTGGGCTCGATCTCCAGTGTGGGGTATGCAGGAGGCAGCTGATCAAGGATTATCTCTCATCAGTGATGTTTTTCTCTCTCTTCCTTTCCCTTCTCTTTGAAATCAATAAAAAAAAAAAGAAAGACATTACAAATCTCAGGAACTGTGATCACACTTGGGGATCACCAGAATGTTTGGGGTGAAGATTTTAGGATACACGTAAATGGACTGTTTGAGAAAAACTAAAGGTTTGGCTGAGAGAAATTCTGGCAGAAGTTTGCTATAAAGATAATTCAGACCTAGGATATACTAAGTGTTCAAAAACATATTTGGAATCCATACCCTGACCTTGTTTAAGACAGAGGGAGATTTCCTGGCTTTTCATAATCCTTCCTCTTATTCTCATGGTCAGGGTGGGTAGAGTAGCTGATCACCACATAACCAACAGACTCGGAAATATCTGAACAAGCCTCTCTTTCTGAAATATCATTATTTCCTAACCTTATTATTAAACAGAAGTTCACCCTCCATAATGGGTAACAAAGTATGGGAGATGATAATGCCATTGGCGAAGAGATAACATTTAGCTCTCAATCCTTCTGTGAGCCTATTGAATTTGCCTGTTAAATTCTGGGTGTAATTAAAGCAGATAGGAGCATTCATACATTGTGTTTCAAGTTGATAGGATCTCCTTTGTCTATGATCGGAGGGAGATTGCCCTGTAGTTTTTAATTTAGCAGGTTAAGAAGCACAATTAAAATATCATGAAAAAGATCATAATCAGACACCGTCTTTTGGGTGGCCCCTGCCAGGTTGATGAAGGGATCGGTGTATTGAATAATTACCTCCTTTGCTGTTCATTTGTTCTGTTTGAGGGAAGAAGTGTTAATAAATACCTTGCGTTATTCCGGTGGGAAAGGCTCTCTGCCTAATTAATAAAACTTGGAAGAATAGCTAGCACATTGGACCATATCTTTCTTATTAGTGTGTCTGCCTCAGAAAGGGATCGTGTTTCTTTCCCACACTAGTCATGTCATTTCCCTGAGTTATAAAGGGACCTCTTGAAAAACTGCCAGTTTTCAATAGGAATACAAAAGCAAAGTCTTTGATTTATTTTTTAAATAAATTATTCAACTGTTGAATGTTAAGTAGCGAAAATCCTAATCAAGCACAATAGGAATTATTCTGTCTAAAGCACCTTCCTAAACGCACCAGAGTGAAGAAAGGTTCCTATTGGGATATAATTGGCTTTGAATGAGTCTTTATTTCTACTTAAATGTTTCTCCTATAGTTCAGTTACTCAAGTACTTTCTAGGCCTTGAATGAATGCAGAGAAGTGGAAACTGTTTAGCACATAGCGACATTACACCTACATTTTTACTGTTGATTTTGTAAAAATATATTTTTATAGATTTCAGAGAGGAAGAGGGGGAAGAGAGAGGGGGGCAGAGGAGAGAGAAACATCAATGATGAGAGAGAGTCATTGATCAGATGCCTTCTGCATGCCCCACACTGTGGATGGAGCCCACAAGCCAGGCATGTGCCGTGATCGAGAATCGAACCGTGACCTTCTGGTTCATAGGTAGACGCTCAACCACTGAGCCAGGTAGGCTGGGCTTTACTGATGATTTTTAAATGCCGAGGAATCCCTTGAATATTTTTGAGTTTAGAAATGGAAAGTTTAATACACATCATTACTTCAAATCCGATGTGAACTGATAGAGACAGCTGTCTCTTAGGAGGGTATGCATCCAGTGAATATTTGAGCCCTTACTTTGTGATGTAATAGATCTGTCAACACATTAAACGAGGTCCTTTGTTGGTGGCCACACATAGTCTTCAGTTGGAGATATGAATTATGCCTCTGAAGTCACACTTTTTGTTCTCATTTAAAATGTGTAATAAATGGAAAATACATGTAATGACTCACCTGTAAAGTTTCTCTCTGCTTAGAATATGGAAGTTACACTCATTTCGTAATATATGAAGTGTTGGGTCCATTGGCTTTGTTGAGAAGTGTTAATGGGGGGAGAAGGCTCTCAAACCTACCTCTGGCAACTCATGGTCCATGGCCTTTAGGTTTTCAGAGTTGCCTTGAAACAATTGTGCTGTGACTTGGGTCTGCCTAATGGAGCAGTAGCTTAGCGTTAAGCCAGGGAAGATGAAGATGGTTAGCATCTTCTTAGGATTTGGCAGTTAGGTGATTTCAGTGACTCTAATAAGGTAAAGCTGCTGAGACAGGACCTGGACATCAGTGGGTGACAGATGAATCGTGGCAGAGAAGTGTGAATACGCTAGTTAGTCGGGAATATTGATGGTGAGTGGCTAGGGGTAGGGGTGTGGGAAGGGAGAGACTGACAGACAGACACAGGCAGAGAGATAGCTATTAGGTATGGAGGGAAGATTTTATGGTAATAGGTTATGAAGGCACAAAACCCCAGGAGGAGGAGAAAGTAAGAAGCACAAGGAAGGGAGAAGAGCTGAGCATGAAACTGATGGGACTGAGAACAGGAAAGACTTCCTGGGAAGAAGGAGCAGTCCCTTGTCCTCGGAGACCAGCAGGAAGAAGACGGGAGTTAGGGCGTTCAGATCCAAGAGTCTCCATCTCTCCAAAGCGTGGGAGGTGAGGTCCCGTTGGCAGAATTCTTACAGCCACGGCTAGGAAGGGGTCCAGGCGGGGAGGCCATCCATTTGCTCAGGGAAGGTGTGCTTTGGATTCACACTTCTTTTTCCTGCTCCAAACCGAGAACATCAGGGACATTGGGAAGTTCAGTGCAGAGTGCACTGTGGACTGGCGCCTCCAGCCAGCAACTTTATTTGGCAGATAAGGAAATTGAGCCATTCAGAGACTAGCTCAAGGTCACACGGCTAGTGAGGAGCTGAGATCTTACTACAACCAGTGTGTCTCCCTCTTAATCTGTACTTTTAGTGAACTGTGTCAAGCTGAGCTTTCCAAAGAGCGAATGCCGCTTAAAGCAGTATTACATCCTTTTTTATAGGCACCCCCTAGTACCCACACATACACTATCCCCCCTGGCCAGTCTTCACTCTCCAGATCCCCCTACACGCATCCTGTTGCTTTTCTTCCTTGCCCTGGGTGGTCCACCATTTCTGCTTGCAGCCTGAATCCTGTTGACCCTCAGATGGGCTCTTTCTCCAGGAGGAGCCCGGCCCGGACTGGCTGTCTGGTCATATTCATTGAAATGAGCCAGCATGAGGCTGATGCCATCCTCAGGACTGCGGGCAGGAGCTCTGCGAAGCCACTGCCGTATCACAAAGGCAGTGTCGGACTACGTGCTCCCGGAGTGTGGCACTATGGTTGTCAGAGGAGCCTCCTACATGGCCCTTCTCCATGTAGCTTGATATTTAAAAGGAGCTCCGTAAATGCTTAATTTGCAAAAAGAGACTTGTTGGAAATATGTTAAGTGAACCATAGTTTTCTGTTTGTTTGTTTTTTAAATATGTTTTTATTGATTTCAGAGAGGAAAGGAGAGGGAGAGAGAGAGAGAAACATCAATGATGAGAAAGAATCATTGATTGGCTGCCTCCTGCATGCACCCTGCTGGGGATTGAGTCCGAAACCTGGGCATGTGCCCTGGCTGGGAATCAAACCGTGACCTCCTGGTTCATAGGTTGATGCTCAACCACTGAGCCACACCAGCTGTACTCCAACCATAGTTTTTTTTTTATATCAGTTATTCTGCTCTATGAATTCATAAATTCCAAAATGAAAATACTTTGAGCTACAAACATTTGAGTTATCTGTGAATATGATTTTATTTTTCCTGTCCACATTTCAGTATGGGTATGTGTGTTGTTGCTCGAATTATTATTTTTAAACGTTAATATCTGTAAGAAAGATACTCATGGGCTCTGATCAAATTTGTTTCAGAATACTTATTTTGGGTAAAGTGAAGAGTTCTATCTATGTTCAGGAGGAGAACATTCCAGGTATCTACCCCCCCCCCCCACAACACACACACCACTGAAATATATAGATGTTGGGATAGCTGATTAGTCTCTTCCCTTTAAATAATGCAGTAAATACAGCACACTGACAGACGCACACCCTTTCCTTCGCTCATTTGATTTCGAGATACAGAGTAAGAAATGAGACGTGTACTTGGGTTTCTCTGTCTTTTATGAAACCCGACCCATTCCGGAGTGAATGAGCGGGCGACGCAGGAGGCTGCCTTCCTGGGAGCAGCGCCTGTCCCAAGTGGCCCACCCCCTCTCCGTCATCCCCAGGCGGTGCTCCCACATTGGTGCGCGTAGATTTATAGTTTATCTTTATCTGCGGCTTCATCTGTAGGTAGCTATTATAGCCGCCTCGCCTGGATATTGTTTGGGCCTGATAGATCTGTCTGTAGTTCATCAAAGAGCAGCCGGGTGCCTAAAAGCTATCGGGTCCAGCTGAGGATGAAATACGAGCCATCAGCCTTGGTAATGGCTGTAAAATTTCATAATTACACGGCCTTTATTACATTGCATAATGATCCTGAAGCAGTATGGAACAATTAATTAAGATTTTCAACCGTGGCTCTTTCAGAAATTAAAAGGTGCTGGGCGCTGAGAAATGGGGACCTGTCTTGTCCTAAAAGCATTAGGGACGCTTAAGAAATACTTCCTGGGCACTTCCATTTTTTGCTAAGAGGGACGTCTCCCAGTTAGACAACAAGCACTAGTATATCATGCCTGTTATCAAGGTTTTTATTCTAAACTCAAAACGGATATTTAAAAAAAGCAGGGGGTGGGGGTAAGAGAGTGCTAAGCGGCTCTATAACTCCCCAACTTCCCTTTTCTCTCCTTTTTGAAAAATTCTATTCAGCCTCTTGCGGTGGCCATTTATCACATTTATGGCTGCTCGTCTCTCCACATTAAATAAATGCAGGCTGGGAGATAGGGGGTCAGTTAACAGCCTGCTCCAGGATACTGGCCGTGGGGTTTCTCTTAGACGCTCTCGCGCATCTCAGGCATTAACATTTGTTCAAGATCTCCGCAGCCTTGACATTTGTCCCCAAAGGAAGCCTTGACTGTTTTCATTTATTATCCGGAGAGCGCAGCGTGTCACCTCGAATATATACCTTTTATTTATTTTTTTCCATAATCTCATCCTCACACCCCACAAAGAGTAATTAAATTGGGCAAGGAATTGGCTGTTTTTCAGTAATCGCAGAAGCTAAAGAAACATGGACAGTGTACAAACACACGTCTGCGGGTGGACACATGCAAATCGCCACCCGTGCGTGGCTTTATTTCCCACGTCAAGGAAGTTCTGATGGAGATGGCTGCCTGCAATAAAAGAACTAATGGAAAGATTGTGCAGGCAAACTCAGCCTTTTTTATGATGATGACTCTGAGCCATACTCCAAGCTTTCATCCATGTATTCCATAGGAAATAGATAAGTTTCAAGGAAACATGATCAATGGTATTGTCTGTTTATATGAAAGAAAAAAGAACAATGATAATGTTATAAAAGAAGAGAAACCCCTAATATGGTTGCGATTGACACGTAACTCCCAGATATTTGTGCGCATCAAGTGTTATTGTTTTTAAATTGACAATCATCATAGAACGCTTTGGGGAGCTAAATATTTCATGGGAGACAAAAGCTCCCCTTGGGCATCCCGCATAATAAACTTTCGGCAGAACATTTGGAAAGGATTCCGTGTTTCAAGGAGGAGCGGCTGCTCGGCGTAAAGTCTCTTGTTGAGGCATTTAAGTCCCTTAATGGGAATTTTCTGATCCGCTGTCATTCTTGTTCACACACCGAGTGTCACCGCCTCTAAAACACTTGTCATTCTTTAATGGAAACAAAATAGTCATTGCAGCCGGAGCCCCAATGTCATCCCCGGACCCCTTGCTGCGTCGGCAATCGTGAAGATGACAGAGCCGCTCTCGGTTGGGGTAATTAAAATGTAAATATTGATATTTTATTATTTGAAATTACTTTCCAGTGAGGCATTTAATATCTCTCCATCTGTGAGGCTCTGTTTGGCGGTCACTTTACGGCAGCTCGGGGAGGCCGGGCAGCGGCTCGATCCCCGTTATGTCAAAATGCTTGTTGCTGCTTAATTTTGATATCTAATTAAGTGGAAAAGTACAGTCCGCACCGCAGTCCGTGGCATCTTAACCAGCTGCTGGGGAGTATTTAGAATTAATCTCCACTATGGAATCATCCTAATGTATGCAATTAAGAGTCTGCCGATGGCTAATTAGGTGTGTTAGAGGCAGAAAGCTTTTTCCTTTCCTTTCTTTTTCTTTCTTGTTTTATTTTGTTCCTCCTTTCTCCCCCCTCCTCCTCCCCTTTTCTTTGGGACTCTTGCAGACCTTCAGAGTACCTGATTGTAGAAGTCACGTTAATGCCACTCAGATTCCGTTAGAAAACAGTGCGCCTTCCAAACAGACTCATCCGTGGCCACCCCTGTGTTTTCCTTGGCTTATTTCCTTAAATTAACCTAATATGGGAATTTCTAGGATTTCCTGAATCTTTTCGCTAGATCCCAGAGACATGAAAAGGGCAGACCGGTCCCAGCAAAGAGGAGGGTAGGTGGGGTGCAAAGACAAATAAATATACTTTGCAAGCGATCAAAGAGGGGGCTACTGAGCAGAGCGAGCTGTGGGTGTTTGTGTTCATTCAGGGAGCAGAGAGGAATGACAGCCCAGAGCTCTCCCCGCGGCTCCGGTTCCCCCTCGCCGTCTACTTTTGAATGGAAGTGGCTCAGCGAGAGTTATTAGGAGAGACGCAGGCGTGGTGTGTGTATTATAGATCCGCGATACGTACAACAGGCAGCCTTTTATTCTGGTAACGATTCCGCAGCCGTGTGCTTGAGGCATTCCGAGAGCCGTGTCGTTTCGTGTTTTTGCTTTTGTGTCCTTGTAACGTGGCCAAATCGGGGGCGGCGTGCAGAGAAAGAAGGGGAGGCGGCGAGGAATCGAAGGGGCTGTCTCTGTTGTCAATAAGAGCCCTGCTCGCCTCCCCAGTGGAACGGATGCCAAGCCCTAATGACTTCGCTCCGCTTGAGCCAGCAAACACCAGCCGTGAACTTGGGAGTAAATATTCGGAAACAGATCTTCATTAGCCACAGAGGAGAAGAGGGCAGGCGGCTGACTTTCCTCAGAACCCGAGGGCCGGAAATGGAGAGTTTTGGCCGTGCTGTCCCGAGCACAGATTGCGCCCGGTCTCCCCGCCCAGACATGGAGGGTTTCTGATATCATTTGAATGCGGAGTTTCAGGGTCAGCGTGTGGAATTTCATATCTGTGACATGCATCTCGTGGGTGGCATATTTCTTCCACATTCTCCCATGAATACATATGACACCTTGTTTTTAATGGTCTGTGCTATAAATCCTTGAACTTGCATTTATGCTGAAGACCTGATTTTTTTTTTCCCTGCTTCTCCTCCTCCTGGGCCATGTGTTGGAGACACTGAGTTATGGTGTCTTTCTTTTTGAGAAAGTTGACCAAAGCGTACCTGAAGCATTTTCTCCCCCCCCCCCTCTTTTATTCGCAACTAGTAACAGTGAGAGAAGGGGTGATGTTAATATTGTTGCCAAAGATGCCACGTTTCTAATCATTAGTGCTCTTGTTGGAATTTGTGCCTCTATACCAAGGGACCAATTAGGTAAATGTGAAAAGATTTGAAGGCATGTTGTTGAAAATTAATATGGAAATTAAAAGTGGTTTTCTCTTAGAGACCCCAGATGGAATCTGTTCTTAGTTCTCTCAGGGAGAATCCACAAGATGGCCATTCTCCCTTCTTCTGTAACTGGCAGTTGAAATAACATTTTCAAATTTTTCTGTGAGCTCGGGAAATCACCCAGGTGTTCCCAATGCCGGCACCGTTCTGTGTGTTCATGTGTGTAGGCAGGGCCGTCACAGCTGGGAAACTGATAACAGAGAGATTCCTCTGACAGGATGCTGGGACTTGAATGCCAGCAACTCTGCCTTCATCCCTGCGAGCGGATACGAGGGGAGAAACCTGGAACTCCCACCTTCCTGGGATAGGCAGCGCTCACTCCGGAATCAGATCGGGGTGGATCCCAGGTCTATCTCTTCCTTCTAATCTTCCCTTCTGTGCTACCTCAGGAAATGTTATATATTACACACACACACACACACACACACACACACACACACACACACACACACACGAGGGAGAGACTGTCCCATACTTCCCCTGGCTCCTGGTGGCCTCAAACAGCCCTTGGCATGAGGATGGCATTCTTCTGTGTTTCTTCACATCGTTTTCCCTCAGTTTGCATCTGTGTCTGTCAAAATGTCCCCTTTTGGTAAAGTTGCATCATATTAGGTTAGGACCCATCTGAATGGCCTCGTCCTAACTTCATCATCTTCACAGACCCTGTTTACAAATAAGGTCACAGTCACAGGTTCTGGGGGTTAGGAGAGATGCAGTTCAACCCCAAGTTAACACCCTTGGGTGTGACGCAGTGAAACTAGAACCCAGCTCTCCAGACCTCAAGGTCACTACTGTCTCTCTCAAGGACAGGGAACCCTTAGCTTTTGGGCATTTGACATGAAATATTTCCCACAGACTCTCTTAATGTCTATGGAATTGTCTGTCTGTCAGCTTTACAAATCCCCAAAGTGCATGATAGAGTCAGTATGCATTTATTTTGGAGTCTTGAATTTCACATCAAGTATAAGGCTGACGTTGATGCAGCCTGCTTGGGAATTTCCTGGAGGATAGCGCCCACATAGCTGATGCCCCGGCCGGACTGGTTTTCCGTGGACTCCTGGTCAGTGCCTGTGACAACCTATGGTATTTCTTAGCCCCTTCTTATCAGTGATGGGGTAGAGCCAGTCAGATTCAAACACGGGTTCTTGTTCTTTCAGATCAGAAATATGGCTTCAAAACAATGATTTTCCCTACTCAGCATCCATCTAATCCTAAAGAAAAACTGAAAATGCCCTTTTCTAAAATTTTTTAGAGTCCTGTCTTATACAGCATCGCCTGCCTTTTTTCATGATGGTCAACTTTTAGTCACATCAAAAAGGAGATTTTTCCAAGTAGGACTTTCTTGTTTTCAGCTACTAAAATATAAAGGTTGTATGGGGGAAAGGTCATTAGCTCTGCCTCCATATTGTCCAACAATATCTCTTTCTTCTTGGCTTAGATGAAGGGAAAGAAGAAGCTAAGTTGAGGCCATGTACGAGGGAACATGGGAAAAGCTAAGGAAGGTATTTCAGATCCTATGTCTTCACTTGGAAGAGGTAGGGAAGAGGGATTTGCAGGAGAAACTGCATTCTCCTTTTGCATTCATCTGCCCTATAGCCAGGCCTTCCTTTTTTTTTTTTCCAAACAAGGTTGGCAGTTAAAAACCGCCCACTCACAGAAACAAACACAAAAGACCCTTGTCATCATTTTGAGGCTTTCCTGTGTTGCCACGAGAGAATACCTTTTTTTAGCTGCTGTGATGCTTTTCATTTCTCCAGCAAGCTGGCCTGGGAGAGCAGGGACGATCCTAAAGAAAGCTGCTCCCCAGTGCCTGGGAGGCACGGTTTCCACCCCTGTGCCCGGAGCAGGCAGATTGTAAGCTCCTCTGCCAGGTGCACCTGTGGACTCGGCGAAGAGTGATAATTCTGTCTTGGACTGGGAGGCGTCACCTCACCATTCCGTTCTCCACCCCCTTCAATGTGTCTCCGCTCCCCAACTCCTTTGCTAAATTTTATAGATGGTGGTCAATTCTGCCACATCTTGGATAGTAAGTAAATTTTGAATCTGAGTTCTGCCTTCCGGCTTTTCACATTTGTCCTGTGCAACCACGACTTAGAAATAAGCGTTCCACTGCCCTAGCTGGTGTGATTCAGGATCAAGCATAGGCCCACAGAATGGACGGTCCCAGGTTCAATTCTAGTCAAGGGCATGTACCTTGGTTACAAGTTCCATCCCTGGCCCTGGTCAGGGCATGTGCAGGAGGCAACCAATTGATGCATCTCCCTCACATCGCTCTTTCTCTATCTCTCCCTCTCCCTTCTACTCTCTAAAAATCAATGGAAAAATATCAGGTGAGGTTTAAAAAAAAAGAAGAAGAAAAAGAATGGCTCCATAAAATTCCTGTGAGCCCTGCTTCTAGGATCAAAACAATTAAAAAACCACATTTCCTAAGGAATCAACAGAAGCGAAAAAAACATGATTAAATTAGCAAGAAAGGGAGCTTTCCCTCTTGGGCAGTTATTCTTACATTTTCTTCTGTATTCCTCCATTTCACCCTAACCAACTGTGATTGAATCTAAATGGTTGAAATCTGCATCACGGTCAGTCTAAACAGAGTAAGAGAGCCAAAGGGTAGCACTGTGGGTATCCTATCTAATGCCTAAGTCCTGATGAAATCAAGAGAGAATAACCACCATCCCTTATAAAGAAGATTTTTAAATAAAATGCTTCTACTGGTACCAGATAGATATGTGAGCTCTCACCCTGGTACTTGGCCATTTGTAGCTGCTTAACTGGACTTTTTGGAGGTCTAGTTCATGTAGCCCATCACTACAGCAAAACACACACACACGCATTCACTAAACGGCCCAGAGCTGTATGCTTTGCAAATCATATACAACACGTGTCTGCTCGTGTGAAACAAATAACTGGCTTAAGAATCTAGAGCAAGTTTGCCTCTAACAAGGGTTATGCACCAAGTGTTCATACCATTAATATTCTTGCTCCCCTCCTCTTCCCCCATCTCTGTCCACATTGGGTTTATGTGTATGAGAGAGAAAGTATCTCACTTTTTGCCATGTTGCTCAGTCAGCTACTCCCAATGGATTTCCGATTTCTTTTTTGTGGAGCAGAGAAACTACAGTTCAAACACGGGGAGCAGGCGCAGTCAGTGCCTGATGGACTGATAGGAACAGCCACCCCGAAGATGTATAGGGTTGCTGTGTGTGGCAGGGGAGCCACCAAGAAGAACATGCCTCGTAGGGGTTAAACCCAAAATGCCTGCATGGCAGCCTATTTCTGTCAACACCCCTCACAGGGAATAAACATGTCTGCTTTCTGAAAGGAAAGTGCATTTTGGAAGCCTAGCCGTCAGATAGTCTTTGTCCTTCACACTTTCACATGCTTAGCCTTTTTTTGTAAGTGGACTGCAAAGTGCACCCATTTGCCAGGCTCAAAAAAAAAAATACTTGACAAGGGCCCATGGCGTCACTGTTATCCTCCGAAGTTTCCAGGCGACGGAGGCGAGGGGGTGGGCACAGAACACACTCCTACGGGCCTGTGACTTCGGGGGCACCTGCCTCTTTTCGATCCTTCCCGGTGATGCTATTCCCAGCTGTCATCTGGTTTGTTGGGAGCCCGCTGCACGGCAGATAGACACACTGTTTAACCCCAGGACGGAGACGAAGGGAGATCACAGTTGTCAGGTACACGGGTGGAATGGGCTGTAGCCAGGGAAGCAAAGCATGTGCCACGCACGGCCTCAGTGTTATTTTCAAACGCTGTAACATGGCCGAGCATTTGAAACTATGACCTGTCACACACCAGAGATTGAGATCCGGGCCGTACAAAACATGAAGTGCAAATGACACAACAAGGAAGCCTATTTTACTCCCCTTGGGGAAGAGGTTTCTATCCAAAGAGAGCTAAATGTTACAGATTTGGGGGAGGGGGGTGTCTCTAACTTTCAGCCTGCTAGCTGGCAAACACACCATAAATGCTGGCAAACGCACAAACCAGGGATTACCATTCTGATGTGTGTGTGTGTTTGTGTGTGTGTGTGTGTGTGTGTGCGCGCCTCGATAAAACAAACATGTTTTTATAAAATTCCTTAGTCACAGTTTATTAAAACATGTGTTTTTCATTTATATTTTGGTCAGTTATGCTTCTGTACTTGGCTCGGATCTACTGATAAAAGGAGTATTGTATCCAGGTGTCTGAGTGTAAAATACAGCTAACACTCCAGAGGGCAGGGGGAAGAACTCTGGAGTGAAAATATAATGTTATGTATCCAGCCTTCTTAGGGACCGGTGAGCAGGACCATCCCATAATAAGGCTGTTACCTGGGCATTGGGGCGGGGGAGCCTGGGTGCCAGCTGCCAGCTTGCCAGAGGTGAGGTCAGAAAGGGTTAATGGGTTGAGATTCAGCTAATCCTTGACCAAGAAGAGGTACAAGCCCACACGTGTATTCATACTGTGCAAAGTGCACATGGTTGCTTTTCCCAACGTTTTGCAAACTTAAACGTCCTTTAATGGGCTGAAATAGACTCGACTCGAGATAGCAAGTAAGCAAAATGGTCAAACCTTTCATGTTAGATCCATCTTCCCATTCTCACTGACCAAGGAGAGAGAGAGAAAGAGAGAGAGAGAGAGAGAGAGAGAGAGAAAACCTTTCTTTTCTTTTCCCCTTCTTTTTATTTCATTAAGAAGTAAAAGAGGAAAGGGGTAAAGTTAGGTTTATAGGAAAGATACAGGCACACACACACAGCCAATACCATAGAAGAAATAAATTGCAGAATCCACCTTAGAAAATGAACTTTTATTGTTGTTGTTTTTTTTGTAGTTTTTTTTCCTGCTTAATTAAATCCCAAAGAAACGTGTGCAACATTGTGACGGGTGGAAAATAGTGCGTTTGTACATCGCAGGGACAAAGGGGCCTGCGCAACTTTCAAGTTTCCATGCACGTTAACTGTCGATAGCGCGCCTTCTCCATCATCAGCACTAAATTCACATTGATGCCTCTTTTCTTCTCCGTATCGATCCTTCCATGAGAACGCAGATTTGTATCTGTTAATTAATGCGTCCTGAAACGGCGTTTGTATTAATCAGGCAGATAAGAAAAATTGGATGCCTGCGCCCTCCTGACAGCCAGAACAGGGCCGACCTGATAACATCGCGGATGGACCTCAATAAAAAAGTTCCTCCTTCCACTCAATAAACTAATCATCCTGCTTTTAATTATTCGGCAGAAAAGATGTGTGGAGATTGGGGAATGTGTAAATCTATTTACTAACAGCGGAGCCCGGGAGGGAGGGGGGCTGTCACGGGCAGGGGCTGCGGGCCACACGCTCGGCCCATCTGCTGCCGCAGAAACGGGAGCGTGAACAGGGAGAGAAGGAGGCACATGGAAAAATGCCTCTTTGCTCACAACTTCCTAGAAGAACGTGTATTTTTTCATCCGTTTAACTTAGGAAAGAAAGTCCTACGTGGTCCCCTTTTCTCGAGTTAGCCAGTGGGGTGTGCATGGCATGTTTTTGCTTGGTGGTGGGGGGATGGGGCAGAAAGAAGAGTGATATTGTTTGTTTTAAGGATAACCTTTGATTGAAAGCGAATGGAGCCAGAACGACCCATCAGAGCATTATTTTCCTCTTTTGAATGTCTGTTTAAAATGTTATCAATGGTTATGGCTGATTTTAGGAGGATAATTAGTAATGTAACCCACTCTGCAAAGACAAAAACATAGAGTGGAGGAAAAAAGACTTACACAGCCAGGTCCAAAGGAAGATCTGCGAGTCCTGTGTCAGCAGCTTGCTGCCCAAGGAAAGCAAGGCTTTTCACAGATGCCTGCGGACCCCCTAAGTGAGCCTGCCTAATCCCTCTTGATGATTGTATTAACTCTCCTAGTTGATGGTGCCAAATAGCAGGCTACTAGTCATCAGCAACAGCCCAGGGAATCTTCACCGTTTTTCTTACTGGGCTGTCCCTCCTGATACCACATGGGACATGGACAATATGATCGGAGTAAAAATGACGAGGACAATGACCAGAGCGAGAGCCTAAGAAGCTTGGGCAGCGCCGCATATATTTGATTTGGGTAACAGGGTCTGGAAGGGGAGTAAAGACAGATTTTATAAGTGGCATTGCCCCCAAAATGTCCCCTTCTCTAGAATTACTGGTGGTCGTGCCTTAAATCATCGGCCGCCAAGACCCCAGGAGTGGTTGGTTACCCTTGGGATTCCTTGGGCAGAACCTTGGAAATGAAAGTAAAGTTTTAAAAAAGAAACTTATTTTTTTAAAAAAAAGACTGTTGCAGAAGTATTTGGCTGATTAGTAGGTATATTCACTAAGACTTTACATATCTTTAAAAATTTAGATCTAGTCCCTTTAAGTTATAAATAAATCTCTTCATTCCTAAGTAGGCTTAATTATACTCCTTCATTTTTCCTATTGAACCCCATTTTTTACAACATATATATTCATATGTTTATGCAAGCTCACAAGGGACTATAAGCATTCATAGAGTTTCAGTAAAGAATTGAAAACAGTCATGCTGGTATTTCAGATAAAACTAATATCTGATATAGCTACACTTATCATATTACAAGTTCGTGCTTTGTTGGATGGTTCTTATACTTTCCAGTAAAAAATTAAGGTACAAGTAAACTGTCTTTCTCAAGATGAAACAGCCAGTAAGTAGCCAGTGGAGCCAGTATTTAAATTCTGATCTGGCTCTGCTCATGTCCTCTGCACAGAACCCCATTGCCCTCATATTCAACTTGTACAATAACTGGGTCTTAATGCGAAGAACAAACTTGCTTTTCTGTTTGGAGGAGGCCAGGATGCTAATTACTCCACTCTCGTTTATACCAATAATCACCTTTTTAAAAAGGAATTCATGTTAAATATTGATGGGAACAAATATCCAATTGCAAAGGCTCTTGGAAGTGTAAACATACTCATTGTTCACTGTGCTTGTGACTATTATAGAGAAATGTTTCCAAATTGTATGACCTAAATTACTTGTGTTCCTTTCTCTTTTTGGCTTTTTTAAAAAAGAAACTTTTATTCTGTTTATCAATAGCAGTTTTTGACCTGAGGTCGTTGAAAATCTGACTTCCTATGAGCCATTAAGACTTCCGCCAGATAATCAAGCATATTTAACGATCTCGTCGCATTTTCTTCTCAAGTGAGAGATACAGAATTCTCTGTTGTATTGCTTTCAGCCCAGTCTGTGAAAGCTCGGAGAAACACCACGGAGAAACACCACTGTGTTGGAGCTGGTTGGGTGACTTTTACTTTGCCATTCGCGCAGTGATCAGGGGGGAATGTGAGAGCATCTAATGGAAACTCAGCACAATTTCCAGCCCTAATGCAGAGGCCGTGGGCCATTGAAACGAATGTGTCCTTATGAAATGATGGCTGTGGAGTAACTTGATCTGCTCATCTCCCCATGCAGGCTTCTCCACGCTGTCCCTGGCGGACCAGATGAGCCTCCTGCAGAGTGCTTGGATGGAAATTTTGATCCTTGGTGTCGTATACCGATCTCTTTCATTCGAGGATGAACTTGTCTATGCAGACGATTATATAATGGATGAAGACCAGTCCAAGTTAGCAGGCCTTCTCGACCTAAATAATGCCATCCTGCAGCTGGTGAAGAAATACAAGAGCATGAAGCTGGAGAAAGAGGAATTTGTCACCCTCAAAGCAATAGCTCTTGCTAATTCAGGTTGGCATGTTGACGTGGTCCTTGTTACATTTTTTCACGTGTCAGTTTTATCCTTTCCCTTAACTTCTTCAGAGATCCGCTGGGTCCAGTTGTAAATTCTGTATGAATCAGCAAAATCAGAATCATCACAGCTAAGGAAGAAAAATCAACGTGATGGGAATTATTTTTATTATACAGGGTGTCCCCCAAAATGTATGCACACTTCACAGCTCCATTTTGAAAATGACATGATTTTTAACAAACCCTGCCTTTATCATTACTCAAAGTGCATGTATACATTATTGGGGGACACCTTACCTTTGCCTGTGGCAAGCTGTGGGGGATTTTTGCCACCTCATGCATTTAGTAGTTTGTAGTGTACATGGACAGTCCCACGACAAAATTAGCTCCCGTTGTCCTGTGTGCACAAGTGAACACATAAACCATTTTTTCTTCTCAAAAAAATGCACATTTTGCGATTGGGAAAAAAACACATCTTTAGTATTGTTTTTAATTTTGGTTATCAAAGAACCCTCTGTTTTCTCACCTTCTGGGGTGCTCTAAAAGTCAAATTGGGCTGCGGGACTAGTACCCTCATAGGCACCACCTGTGCGGTGAGGGTTAAGCACGATGGGGATGAAGAGCCTTTACATTTAAACTGAAACTTACTAAAAGGCGGCAACCTCTGGCGTGTGAAAAAAATCGTTGGCGCTTTGTTGGTTTCCCCCGTGTGTCTCTCTGAACCCTTTCTTGTGGTCTTAAGTCTGTCTCCTCATTTGCATAGAGCGCAGGCTAGATCCCTCCTTAATGACGGCCGATCATTAGATACCTGCGCGTCGATAACACGCCGGGCTGCTCTGTCCCTTTGACAGTCACTCCGTGGCCCTCCATCTGCTTTTGTTTTGACCCTATCTTTGAACTTTATCTTGGTTGCCGGCCAGTAGTTTTCCCTTTAATTACAAGGAGGAAACTGTCAATAAAATCTGTTAAATGGGATGCAGTGAGTGGCTTGAATGGGCGGACGGCTATTTGTTCAAATTCTGCAGCTTTCAAGGTATTGACAGTTTGCTTTCTGGGGCCATATGTGACGATCAATCTCAGGCTGGGCTCAGCCGCGCTGAAAAATGAAAAACCAGATTGCTTTTGCTTAGTTGGGGATGACGGAGGGGTGATTTGGCGCGGTCCTAGGGAGATGAGCCCTTCTGCCCAGATTGCCCCCGTGAGAGCCGGGGGACGCGTGACTGTGTTTAGAAATAATTTTTTAATTGATTTTGTCATTAACAGTTCATCTACAATATTGATGCACGGATCCTGGGACGGATAGGAGGGACATTGTTTTCAACAATGAAGTTGTACTTTCCGATCGGTCTTTATAATGGAGTTTAGCATTTCGCACTTTTAGTTGTTAACCACACCACTCTCTTCTGCTGTTTCCCTGGGAAACTGTAAATTATGACTCATTATGACAAATGGCGTTGCTCTTGCAGGATCAAGGGCCCCTGGTCCTGCTCTCTGGGAAGCCAAAGTGGGAAATTGGGACAGCAATTTTCTGAGAATTTATTAATTTGCAGAGACTTCATTTTATAGCCCCTCTCATAATTAGATGGCAGATTTGTGAATTTTTATTTGGTAATCACAAAGTAATTCAAATTTAAACATTTCTTAGAATAATTATCTATAAAGTGCAGCAAGCCCGTTTTGTATCCTTTATGCTTCAAATTGCTTTTTTATAAATTAACTAATCATGAATGCTGAGCAGTGCTAAGATTTTGTCATCAAAATGGCTGAAATGTTTATAATTTTAGAAGTTGGAGGCATACTGTACGGCTATGGATTACAGTTTGAGTGCCTGAATTGATGGCTATTCTCTCTGTGTTGTTGAGAAGTATAATCCTTAATATTTTTATAGATAAATATTCAAATCCCACCCACTCTTCGCTTACGGTTGACCTATTTCAGAGCAGGGACTGGTTATTAGGGTATTTAAAGAGCTAGTTGCCGAAACCGGTTTGGCTCAGTGGATAGAGCATTGGCCTACGGACTGAGGGGTTCCGGGTTCGATTCCGCTCAAGGGCATGTGCCCAGTAGGAGATGTGCAGGAGGCAGCTAATCGATGTTTCTCTCTCATCGATGTTTCTGGCTCTCTCTCTCTCTCCCTTCCTCTCTGTAAAAAAAAAAAAAAAATCAAAATATATTAAAACAAATAAATAAATAGCTAGTTAGTTTGTTTTTCTTGTTTAAAGCCTGAGATAATTAACAAGCCCCCCACCCTTTCCCCTTATTATAGTATTGAGTAGCATTGTGTTTCCTAAGAAAACTTTTCCATGGCACAAAATGCTCTGTGTTATTTTCACAGTCTTTTAGTCTCTCGATACGAAGAGAAGTTGAGTCAGCATCCTGATAAAGGAGAAGTGATTATAAGGACCATTTTAATTCCTAAGTGTGCCACCTCTCCTGTGTTGTATAAATGTGGTCTTTCTCTTCTCCTCTAATCTGTGAGCTCCACCATTTTAGCTTGGGATAAATGACGCAGAAAAGTCATTTTCTTTGATACCGCATAGGATGTCATTCATTTCTTTTTTATTTATGTTTTACCATTATTGGGAGGGCAGTGATAAAGTTGTAGATTTGATCTTGCTGAGATACAGTGATTCTTAAACTGCTCTTAAATACGTCAATATGAAAATATTTGAACACTATTCCTAGATACCCTGAAAAGCTCATAGGTTGTCTTTTTTAGTATTTAGAAATTTCAGATCAGCTTAAGTGACTTTTTGTGCCAAAAAAAAAATCTATTTCAGTGTCATTTAATTTATAGGTATCTTAGCATTACCCATGTGGCTGTAGGTGTTAACAAGCATTGTCTCATTAATCTAAATTTCAGCTTATTTTAAACATCTGTCTTTATTCAATAATTATAAATGTTGTGCTTATGCTTGGGAAACAGGGAATTGGCTTCCTGTTAATGACTGTCATATTTTTTGTAGCTATGTTTCTGTCATGTGTGAATTCAGAAATATTTAGAACACCAGAACAGTTGTGTAGTACCTATTATCAGGTATATGACAAAAAGAACAAAGAAACAATGTATCATAAACTAATACTGTAATTGTCCCATTCAAATATTTGGAAACCCTATATAACTGTTCTAATTAAATTTGAAGGTTAAAAAAAATAATGCAGGGACTCGCTTAAAATATGTATTCTCTCTTACTTTTGAGTGCCAACAATGATGAGCATCATTGACACCTCTCTGAGGTGGAATTTTAAAAGTACAACTGCAGTCGCCATTTTAACATTGTAATTAATAGGACCAATTTTCTCATGTGTAGAATTTTTTTTCATGTGGAGACCTTTGTAATTAATTTTATGTTGTTAGTGGAAAATGCAATGAAATATTACTACAAGCCTTTTGGGTAAGGTTATATCATGGGGCTCTATTCTCTTAGTGTTTATGTCTAAGAATTAGTTTGAAACTATTGCCACTGCCCCCAAGGTAATACATGCTCATTTTTGTCTAGCTAGGCCATAGAATAGCTGAGATTTTAACAAATACTGATGTCCTGATTCAGCCCCAATTTTCTGATTTAATATGTTTAGGCTTGGGCCCAAGAATGTTAATGTTTTTTGTGTTTTTGTTTTTTACCAATCTACCCATTGTTTTAAAAGTATAGCATCACCCCGTCTAGTTCATAAACCTATGATTTTCATTATTAAGTTTTAGCTGGTTTCCAATATCATGAACACTGGGGCTATTTCCATTAAAAAAATAAAGTTAAAAAGAGACCATCACCAGCAACCAGAGCTAAATAATTCCATAAATTAATGCCGTTTCTATTGGGCCTGGCACGCGTGTATAAATTTAGCCGAAAGAACAGAACAGAGATGAAAGCCACAGAGCCAGAACTTGAACTGGGATCTCTAATGGAGATTAATATTTTCTTCAGCAGCCTGCCAGCTGAATCATGGTCTAATTAAATAGTTCAGATTTAGTGAGTTTGCATTTAAAGTATTAGCAGATCCGAGAACGGGCAAAGCTAAAATGACTTAGAATTTTTTTCTGTAAATGGGAAGTTAAATTATCACAGTAATTTGATTAAATCATTTCTAAATCTCACATGCTAAATCACAGCCTTTAAAGAATAGTTTGAAGTCTTAATTGCTGTTTGTGAGTGTAGCTCTCTGCTATTTGTTCTCGCCTGATTTCCTGTGACATCCTATAATATATCCCCTGCTGGGCCCCAGAAGTGGGGAAGGTTGGGCTTGGGGTGGGCCCGGAAGTGACTGTGCCCTGACTTCAAGGATATAAAAACCTGCCATGTAGAAGGACATGTATTGTCCCAGTAGCCGGGACCAGGACCAACTACTGGTCATTGGAGACAGATTGGGGACAATATGAAGAAGACATTTCTAAAAATTAGCTTGGTTCCTTATCAAGTAGAACGCTCTACATATGTGGAAATGTCTTTGTGAAAATGTGGTATAGAGGTTCCTGATGAAGATGGGAGGTTGAACGAGACAGGTTCAGGACAATTTCAACTCTTTTTTAAAAAATAAACATTTTTTATGGATTTCAGAGAGAAAGGAAGAGGGAGAGAGAGAGAAACATCAATGATGAGAGGGAATCATTGATCAGCTGCTTCCTGCATGCTCCCTACTGGGGATCCAGCCCACAACATGGGCATGTGCCCTGACCAGGAATCGAACTGTGACCTCCTGGTTCATAGGTTGAGGCTCAACCACTGATCCACACCGGCCAGGGCAGAGAATGTCTTGAGTTCCAGTCCAGAGCACCACATGAACATTTCTAACGGGGAAGAATTCCTTCTTTGGGCTCCTTCAGGAAGGAATCAAGTCTTGAGCAGTAAATACATATAAACAACTGTATTCCAGATTATTCAAAACTCTTTCAAAGAAATGTGTCATTAACCACCTAATATAAATAGCTCACCAAAAATATTGTGAAATGACTCAAAAATAACCATGTAAAAGGAAAAAAAATAAGCAAAACACAAAGAAAATTTAAAAACATGTTACCGCTTACAATAGCAGTCAATCTATTAATTACTTTGCCATAATTTTATCGTATGCTTAGCCACTTGATTTTAAATTAGATTTTCTCTTTTTATGCATGTGATCTGATATTTGAATTATATGAAAGATTAGGCTAACTACATATATCTTAGAACTCTGTATTCTTAGAGAAGCAGAATTATTAAACATTCAGAATTCCCCCCAAAGACCCCATTATGTATAATTAACAGATAAACTGTCATCAGAATCAATAAAACATGCTAAATGATTCAAACTTGTATATAATTAAGTGTCTCTTTTAGAGCTGTAACTTTTATACCCTCCCCTCCCAAGAATAATCCTGGCAACCCTGTTAACCCTTTCATTGCTTGATCAGATTGGATTTTTAAATGAAATTTCATAACTCATTAATCTAAAGGCGTTATTTGTATCTCAGCAGAGAAGCAGACTATGTCAGGATCTTTTAAGGCACCCTGAATAGTAACTGAAAATTCTACAAGGGAACACAGTGTTAGGTCCAGGGTATAGACATGGAGTTTTAAAAATCTCCGTCATCAGCGTGTTTCTTGCCTTTTGGGATATGTGAGCTTTTTCAGGGTCAGGTCGGGATTATCAACAACTTCACCGCCACGGCACCGAAATTAATACTTTTCCTAGATGGCCTTCCGTGATTGTTGAGTGAATGAATACATACGTGAATGAGGTAATGAATGACCTAGCCATGGTCACAATCTGTTACAAGAAAGGTTTCTCTTTCTTTGTCGTAAGAAAAAAAAATACCCACACCCTTTCAGTAATGAATCTTTTATAGTAATGCCCATGTTCTTTTTTAAAAAATATATGTTTTATTGATTTCAGGAAGGGAGAGGGAGATAGAAACATCAACAATGAGAATCATTGATTGGCTGCCTCCTGCACACCCCCCACTGGGGATCCAGCCTGCAACCTAGTCATGTGCCCTTGAACCTGGGACCCTTCAGTCCGCAGGCCGACGCTCTATCCTCAAACCAACGAGGGCTCATTCCCATGTTCTTGTGAAGCACTGGAAATTATCTACTCTAGGGAAATGTATACCCCACAAATAGCTCGGAAAGAGGAGACGCTGCGTTTAGAGGTTTCAGGGCTTAGAGGAGTGGACGGGTAACTGTTAACTTGCAGGAATCTGCTGCACGCGGCTTCTCACGATCACTAACAGCCTTGTGTCTGTCCTTTGCTTTGTCGCGCAGACTCCATGCACATAGAGGACGTGGAGGCCGTGCAGAAGCTCCAGGACGTCCTGCACGAGGCCCTGCAGGACTACGAAGCCGGCCAGCACGTGGAGGACCCGCGCAGGGCGGGCAAGATGCTGATGACGCTGCCGCTGCTCAGGCAGACCTCCACCAAGGCCGTGCAGCACTTCTACAACATCAAACTGGAAGGCAAGGTCCCCATGCACAAACTCTTTTTGGAAATGCTGGAGGCCAAGGTCTGACTAAAGGCCTCCTGGGCCGCTGTCTCCTCCTGCACGCCCGCCAAGAAAGGGAAAATAAACCCAAGCGTAATGTGGAAGAAACGTAGAGCTTAGTCAACGCCATCCCCAATCAGCAAAGACTGCACTGATCACTTAGCAGCAAGACTATGAAGCAGCTTTCAGATTTCTCATCTGTTTTTTTCTTCTCATTTCTCTTCTTCTTCTTTATGTTTTTTCCCCATTCCCTCTCTTATTCCTCCTTTCCCCCATTTCTTGGCTTTCCTGATTACTGGTTCCCTCTCTCTCATTTCCTCCCTCCCTCCCTTTTTTCCTCTTCTCACCCTTTCCTTTTCTTCTAAATTTTAAATAGCTCTAGTAGTAAGAAACATTTTATTTCCTTTCTTTTCCTCCCTTCCTTACTCCCTCCCTCCCCACTCTCTCCCTTTCTTCCTCTCTCCCTATCTGCTGCTGAACTTTTAAAAGAGGTCTCTAATTGAAGAGAGGTGGAAGCCAGGCCTGCCAAAGGAAGGAAATCCATAGTATGGATGCCAGTGAACTTAATTGTGAACCACAACGTCCCCCGTGACTAAGGAATCAAAGAGAAAGAACCAACGTAGCTAAAGTACAGTGCAACACGAACGGATCGACTGAGGGCAGTATCAGATTCCATGGGAGCAGCCCCTAATCAGACAACTTAAGCAACTTTGCATTGGCTGCTGCTTATCATTGCTTTTCCATCTCGATCAGTTACAGCCATTTGATTCCTGAATTGTTTTCTCAAAGTCTTCCAGGTATTTGTTAGTTTAGCTACTAAGTAACTTTTTCAGGGAATAGTTTAAGCTTTATTCATTCACGCAATACTAAAGAGAAATTAAGAATACTGCAATTTTGTGCTGGTTTTGAACAATTATGGACAATAATGAAGGACACATGAATCCTGAAGGAAGATTTTTTAAAAAAAACATTTTGTTTCTTCTTACAAAATGGAGATTTTTTTTTTGTACCAGCTTTACCACTTCTCAGCCATTTATTAATATGGGAATTTAACCTACTCAAGCAATAGTTGAAGGGAAGGTGCATATTCTCACGGATGCAATTTATGTTGTGTGCCCGTCTGGTCCCAAACATCAAGTTCTTTACGCGAGCTCCAGTTTCCCTAAATGTTCTCTGACACAAAGGATGAGATTACACCTGCAGTGGCTCTGGGTGGTCACCTGTCAGCACTGCACCTGGAATCCAGATCTGTAGCATTTTCCGAAGCGCACCTCTCCACCTGGGAGGTGCCATCGCCATACGATTTCTGCTGCGGTGGTTAGGGATGCATTACTGCCTATCTGCAAAGTTACAGACCTTGTCCTGGAAGGAGCTGTGAGCCGGTCTTCATTCAAGAGGCAATAATGCCAGAGTTGGAAGAACAACAACAACAAAAAAACCCCCGTCAAAGATGACGGATGCCTGACCAAATTCTAAAACCTCTTGGTATGAGTTGATTCATTTAGGAATGTTTAATCTGTGGTTTTTAACCAAGAGCTAAGCCAATACAGCTGCTTTTCAACCAGTATTGTCCCAACCAGAAAGTCAGTCAGGTTCCCGACGGTGGAGAGGTGTAATCTAATGAAGGAGTCGATTAGATGCCCCCAAAACCTACAGTCGCCGAATATCCAAGAAACAGTAACCTCCATCAGATGCTATCCAATGGACCAGTGTTAGTAGCTGCTCCCTGTACCATGTGAACAGTCTTCTTCTATGTACACAGATGTAATTAAAATTGTAATCCTAACAAACAAAAAGAGATGTAGTTCAGCTTTTCAATGTTTCATGTTTGCTGTGCTTTCTCGGAGTTTTATGTTGCATTCAAAGACTGTTTGTCTTGTTCTTCTTGTGGTGTTTGGATTCTCGTGGTGTGTGCTTTTAGACACAGGGTAGAATTAGAGACAATATTGGATGTACAATTCCTCAGGAGACTACCGTAGTATATTCTATTCCTTACCCGTAATAAGGTTCTTCCTAATAAGAATTAAGAGATTGAAACTCCAAACAAGTATTCCTTATGAACAGATCCACATCAAAAATCATAATATTTTCAAAACAAGGGATAATTTCTCTAATGGTTTATTATAGAATACCAATGTATAGCTTAGAAATAAAACTTTGAATATTTCAAGAATATAGATAAGTCTAATTTTTAAATGCTGTATATATATGGCTTTCACTCACTCATCTCTCCCACAACGTTGTTATTAACTCGCTCTGTGTTGTTGCAAAACTTTTTTGGTGCGGATACGTTTCCAAAACTCTTGCTACTTGGTGTGCTTTAAACAAAATACCTTGGGTTGATGGTTCATCAACCTCATGCTAGAAATACTGTGTATCTATCATTAGCTATATGGGACTATATTGTAGATTGTGGTTTCTCAGTAGAGAAGTGATTGTAGTGTGATTCTAGATAAATCATCATTAGCAATTCATTCAGATGGTCAATAACTTGAAATTTATAGCTGTGATAGGAGTTCAGAAATTGGCACATCCCTTGAAAAATAAACAGAACAATCCAACTCCTGGGAAAATAAAAAGGTGCTGATTCTATAAGATTATTTATATATGTAAGTGTTTAAAAAAAAGATTATTTTCCAGAAAGTCTGTGCGGGGTTTAAGTTGCTACTATTCAACCACACTATATGTAAATGAAATATATACAAATATACATCGTTTTTACTGTATCACATTAAAGTACTTGGGCTTCAGAAGTAAGAGCCAACCAACTGAAAACAGGAGATGGAGATACGTGGAGAGAAGAGAGGACAATTTTAAGTTTTCAGTTTAAGTGAAACACGTAACCCATAAATAGGAAATACAACGGACAATGCAGATTTAAAAGTACTGCACGGGCTTTAGGGCAAATGCCCCGCTTAAAACCTCGCTTGAGGTAAGTCTTTTCGGGTTTCAGGCAAGACCATTTACTTAATGTGAAGTTTTGGGAAGTTATGTTTGGGAAGTAAAGGTATATGTTTTAGCTATATGATTTTAATTTTGCTTTTGTTTCTTTTTCAGTTGGTTCTTATTTAAAGCAATATGATTGTGTGACTACCTGCTGTTACTCTTGTGTTTCAATCAGCTCAGATTGTTGTATTTATTCCACTATTTTGCATTTAAATGATAACATAAAAGATATAAAAAATTTAAAACTGCTATTTTTCTTATAGAAGAGAAAATGGGTGTTGGTGATTGTATTTTAATTATTTAAGCGTCTCTGTTTACCTGCCTAGGAAAACATTTTATGGCAGTCTTATGTGCAAAGATCGTAAAAGGACAAAAAAAAAATTTAAACTGCTTATAATAATCCAGGAGTTGCATTATAGCCAATAGTAAAAAGAATAATAATAATAATGATAATAATAAAACCATGTCTATAGCTGTAGATGGGCCTCACATCTGTAAAGCAATCAATTGTATATTTTTGTGATGTGTACCATACCGTGTGCTCCAACCAATGTCCATTTGTGTAAATGTATTTATTTTATATTGTATATATTGTTAAATGCAAAAAGGAGATATGATTCTGTAACTCCAATCAGTTCAGATGTGTAACTCAAATTATTATGCCTTTCGGGATGATGGTAGAGCAATATTAAACAAGCTTCCACTTTTGATTGCTCTTCCGTATGGTGTTTCTTTATTTCCCTCCAGACGAAAGAACCAAATCAATAAACATCGCCCTTTGTTGCTTCCATTGAAAGAGTGGCTCTGAGTACCTGTTTCCTAAAAATAAAGCAGGGGTTTAAATAAGAGCTATATAAAGGCTTGTCAGAGTGACTCCGAGGGCACAGAGAGACGTTTTGCATATTTAAGAGTATGCAAAGCGTCTTGTGGCACATTAGAATTCATTCTGACAAGCCCTTATATAGCTCTTACTTAATCTCCAAGCATCTCCACATCATTCCGCATTACTCAAAATCATCGCCTCCATGTCAATGTCACAACAGAAAACTTTCCCCCCCTATTTTAAGATCACATTAAAAACCAGAGATACCTATTATTTCCCTCCATCCACAATTAAATCATGTTTTTGCACGGAGCTCGTCAGCCAGCTGCGGGCTTTCTGGAGCAGCCGTGGGGCTGCCGACCAGATTTCCTGGGTGAGAAATCCACAGATCGGGGAGCTGCCTTCTAACGCCAGAGGGGTGAGCGGCAATGCTGACAGCCAGCGGCCTCGCCTCGCCTGGTTCGCCGGGAGGTCGCAGCCCTCGCAGCCTGGGGTAAGCTGTGCGCCCACTGGACCCTCCTGCAGCCTTTGCCCAGGTGCTGATGTGCGGGTTCTGGTCGTCTCTGCCCAGCTCGTGAGTGTTTTGTCAGGCGTCTGCCCACTGTGCTGCTCGCCCTTCAGCGATGGCTAGTTCTCAGGAGAAGTAAGCCGGTGACACAGCTTTAGGGGCGTGAGATTTACCTAAATCGCCAAGATTCAGGAGCTAGCAACAAAACTTTTCCCCCCCTATGTTCATGTCCTGTGAGTTGCAATGGCTCAGCATTGCATCTGACAGCGTTTGGGGGGTGTTTACAAAGTATTTTGGGGGAACTGAGACTCTGCAAGATACAAACCTAAAAGGAAAAGGCATGCCTGTAATCTTCCAGGGATGCCCTGCTTTAAAAATAGTGTGTCCCCCAAAAGGTACACACACGTTAGAATCTGATAGCTCAATTGATGTTTCTTTCTTTTCTGATTTAACCCATTGGAATAAATAATTTATTCAAAGTGGGTATACAGTTTGGGGACAACCTGAATCTATGTTACATGCGTTTTAAGAAATGTCAGAATTCTCTTGCTGACATTTCATTTCACAATTTTTACAATTGGAATGATTACAGAGCGATTTCTCGGGGACTGCCATGTTGGTCAGGGATGCCTGTGGTGTAAAAATAAAATTGGAGTTTGCCATTTTATCAGGTTGTATTTCTGGATACAGAGACAATGAGTAACTCTGACCAATAGATTCTGTTGTGTGTGTCCAAGGGATCACTTTTATTTGCACCTGTTTTTTTTAAGTGATTTTTCTCCTTTAAAGTAGTGGTTTCCAAACGAGGCTGCGTATGGGAATCACCAGGAGAGTATTGAACGCCATCGTATTCCCCAGCCCCACAGACTGGGGGTTAATTGGTCTGAGATGAGGCCTGGCCGCTGGAATAAGGAAAACCCCCAAATCTCCAGGTGATTCTAATGTGAAGACAAGAGGAGGGAACCACGGCTTTACATTTTATACATTTTTCAAATCAGCCATGAACATCCTAAATTGAAAAAAAACACAAAACTTTTCATACATTGGCTCTGACCTTTTCTGAGGGTTTTAGACCATTTTTTAAAAAATATTGAGACAAAAGGACTTAACCTCTTAACTCACAAATCCAAAGGCAATGCAATACACCTGGATTGTTTTGACCTTCACACTCCTCACCCCCATGTTCCTCCTTCCTCTCCCTCTGCTTCTCCAGCCCACGTGGAGGACACAGCTGGTGGATGCCCAGGCTTCCACTCTGCTTATGCCCCATAGACAAGTAGACACCTGCTCAAAAACTCGTGGAGAATATGTCACAATCTTTTTTAAAAACTTTTACTGCTACTCCTTCGGTCCTTTCATATGCTTTAAAATGGATTTAGGGGTGGTTCAAAACACCATTTTTTCCCTAAAAAGCAAAAACAGCAACACAATTGAAACAAAATTGATTTCTTGGAATGACCTCTCTTACCCATATTTTCCAAGGTGATTTAGGTAAGAGGTAGAGATGAGACAGAACAGAGGTAGACTACTTCACTCTTGGGCCCGTGTCACAACTTCAGGTACACTTTGCTAAATGTGAAATTTAATCTTTGACTAATCTGGAAAAGACAAGATAGGTTTTTGTTTCATCCACAGTGGTTTTACCTACTGAATGGATAGTTCCACAGTCGTGTCGATAGAGTAGTGTTTAAATTAGTGTTCCCAAACCCTTTCCAATCTCTCAGTCTAGCCTCATGCTCTTGGGTCGTATGGAGAAAAACAAAACAAAACCAAGCAAGAAACAGTAGACTGATTGCACGCTACGTCTTATTATGAAGCAAAATAGAAAAGAAAGGAATTTCAAAATATAATCCCCCTTCCCCAGCAGTATTTGTCATGTTCTCTGTGAAGTTAAAGGTCTGAAATAATGTGCCCATCAGGGGCTCAATGTTGCATGTCCATCCCAGTTGGTCCAAGGGCTTGTTATGATGGTAATGACCTACCGGAACGTGAGCTTGGATTGCAACAATGCAATTGCTACCAGCTCACCCGCTGGGAGAAATATTTTATTATTGTCAAATGTCCTCCATAGAGATTTGTTTTGCCTGTTCCTGTTTAAATTAAATTCAAAGCAGAACTGCATTAGTATTTCTCTGGAGTATATTGGAGATAAACAACTAGCCTCAAAAGTTAGGATTCCTGGCTAGTTCAAATTTGTTTATTAGCAGAAAAATTACAATAGGTGACACCATCGCTGCAGGAATATGATGACTGCAGCCACACAAGAGATTTACGTACTGAGTCCACGGCCTAAAACTCCCTTTTTCATTACAGATGCCAGCCAGAGTAGTAATTAACTATGGCATCCATGGTACAACCGCAGAAAAGGAAAGACATCCCAATATACGAATGCAGTGCCATAGCATGCCACAGAAATTCGGCCATGAGAAAATCTGTGCCAAAAAGAAGTGTTTTCTAAACTTAACACATTTCGCACCAGTAGCTTTATTGCTAGCTTTACCCAGTGGCCAGATAAGATTCTATTGAACGAGTACAAAAAATGGTTTTACAAAGGATCGTACTTTAAAAAGCGATTCGCTTGTAAGAACATGTAATAACTTCGAAATGCTATGGCTATTTAATTTTAAGGCGTGCCTAGAACATTTATGTAAAACACTGTGTAATATGAAAACGGGAATGCTCCTGATCTGCCAGCAAAGTAAACTTAAGACTGTCTGTGTGTGTAAAAGTATTTTCAGCCAGCAACATGGAAGCCAAAAACATGAATGAAAAGGCTCTTTACGCACACAATATACTTTTTCCGATATTATTTTTAAAAAGAATTGAAAAGAATGTCCTAGGCCAAACGGAATTATGTGGACCATTTTGCTGGAGGCCCTATACCACAGCTGTGACAGAAGACTCCAAAACAGTGAAGCTTATGTCAATACAAATTTTGTTGCTGGCAGTGAAATGAGAATTGGACCTTATGCCCCCCCGCCCCCCCCCCCCCCAAATGCCTGTGACCTTGGTGAAAATCACAGTGGCCTGTGAGCTTCGTAATGGACGACTTTGGAGACCTGGTTTTAGGAAATGCAAACACGGCTGGGAGGGGTCCGCTAAAAGGGCCTCACAGGGAAACGCTGGCAGACTAAACAGGAGCATTAAATCCTTCCATTCACACTCCGACTCAATCTGCCAGGCTCAGGCGAATGTCACAGTTTTGCTGGGAAGTGAAGAACTGGCTGCTATTGAAAAAATAATAATAATAATAAAAGCGGGGGGGAGACTCAGAAAACCAAAGTCAGAAGAAGAGCATTTCCCAAAACGATGTCTAGAGCTACGCAAGGGTTGGCGTTATTCCCTTTCAGTGTGTGATTCCATAGTTCCACACATGAAACACACTGCTCGCTTATGTCTGAAAACACCCTGCAGGCACTTTTGTATTAATCGCCCTGAAATTCGTTATCTCCCACTAAACTGGTTTATTTGCCTTTGGTCTTCCTTTATTGAAGAGAATGAGGGGAGCAGGCCCCGAAGTATCAACTTTATGTGAATACATCAAAACAGAGATATAGCTAATATTGTCAACTGTATGTATTGGGGGGGGGAAATCCCTTTCTCCACACAAACAGATGCAGCGGTGGGCCAAAGGGAACGAACCTGTACAGTTGTTTGTATGGAAAACAACACAATAATAATACGAGCGTGAACTTTCATGAAGTCACAACGGTGAACCTACTTTTGCCCACCCCTGTATGTGGTTGAGCGTAATTTCTGGGCTGGCTAATGAGGACAATGATGTTTAGAAATGATGTTTAGATAGGACACTCGGGGAATTCGGAGGCACCTGACTTCCTTGCTCTAGTTTACTAAGATTCGATGGTGCTGGAATAGCCCGGGGCAATGATACATGATAGATAAACGGATAGATGTTTCATGGGTGGGCGTTGGGTCAGTTCCACGGGGTTCAAACCCCAGCTCTTCCGCTAACCAGCTCCGTGACCTTGCTCCTCAAGTCTATTCAACTTCGATAAACGGAATAAATATACCACCAAAGGGTTGTTATTAGAATTAAATTAGGTAGTTTAAGGAAACACCTTACCTTGTTCACTAATGGCGAAAATTCATGGTTTCCCCGTCTTTTGTTTTTTTTTCTTTTTGCCAAAGGAAACTGGGCGAAAAAGTCATGAGGGCGGGGGCAAAGCATGCGTGGTATTTTGCAGAACAAGCACCCCCCGCTTCTCTAAGAAAAAGTAAACAGGAAGGCCTCACGTGCATGTCACTGTGGTGACCACAGTGAGGGGGTTTTTGGGGGGAGGACAGCACAGGGGGCACATGGTGACGGACAGACAACGCACAGGTGCCGTGTTACAGAACTGCACCCCTGAGGCCTTTATAATTTCATTAACCAAGGTCACCCCAGTAAGTTAAAAAAAAAAAAAAAGAAAAGAAAGAAAGAAAGTTGGCCTCTGCCACGTGGCTTTTAGGCAAGACCTGCAAGCGCACCTGTTTTCACAAAGCAAAGAAATCCCGCGAGAGTTTTCACTTTTGCGACAAGAGAGGCATAAAGTGAGCCTTGCGTGGGGCTCCTGCTTTACGGCAGCCACGCACGCACGCACACAGCCACGCACGCACGCACACAGCCACGCACGCACGCAGCCAGACGGCCAGGCGCACACGCAGGCACACACACGTTCACACGCAGCCGCGCGTGCAGCCACACACACATTTACACAGTTACACACAATGTACACATTTACACACACATTTACACACAGTTACACATTTCCTCGCAGCCACGTGGGCAGCCATGCACACATTTCGACGCGACCACGCATGCTGCTGCGCACGCGGCCTGGCCCCCCTCCTTCGGGCCCAGCTCAGCGCCAGGTGCCGGGCCCCTGCGCCTCCGCCCGCAGCCAGGCTGCCTCCTGCTGGATTCCGCGCCCCTGTCAGCGCCCTGTGCCCTCAGGTACCAAAACGCCCCTCAGGCGCTGCGCTTATCACAAGTGAGACTTAATCGCGGGTGTGGATCCCAGGGAGCAAATAGGCGTGGTGCGTGCAAGGCGTGGGGCCTGGGAGCGCTCGGAAAAGCTTGCCTAGCCGTGACTCCTCGCTGCTTCGCTTTATGGCGTCTCCCCTTGCAGGAAGGTTCTGGGAGGCCGCTTTTGCAAAGTGCAGGAGCCTGTGGCAGCGGGGTCGCCGGTCTGGCGTGGACAGAGCCGCAGGAGCGCGAGGTTGTGTGTGTGTGTGTGTGTGTGTGTGTGTGTGTGTGTGTGTGTGTGTCTGGGCCGTGCAGTTTGGCTGGAAAGCAGCGAGCACCTGCCTGTGCGCGGGGCCCTGAGCGAGGTCTCTGGGTGCATTTAACGCGGGATGCCACGGAGCTTTCAGAGACAGGATCTATTCATGTCTCATTTCATAGATGGAAAAAAAAAAAAAAAGGAGACTGATAAGTTCAATGACTTGTCCAAGGACCATACTGCTAGTCCGCGCTTCAACTACATTTCTGTCTCCTAAGCCTCATGTCTTAAAACTTGCATCCTGTATTTAATAGTTTCTCAGATTTGAGTAGTAGTACATCTTTTTTTTTTTTTTTAATTGAACCAGGGAGACGCAGGATTGAAGTCATGCTATTGCTTTTTTCCGAAATACAGTCTTCCATCTGCTGCTATCACCTTCGTTTCCTTCCTCTGTCGCAAGTGTCCTTGTGAATCCTGGGAAAATATGTAAAATTGGTGTGTGTGCGTAATATGCAGAAGTAGTGCTGTGCTGACTATCTTGTCTTTTACTTTTCATTCTTTACTGAATTTTGAGGACGTTTTTAGGAGGAAATCTGCATAAAAACATATTCTATCTGTTCCCCTTGTGATGAACGACAAGGTTGCTTTTAATTTCTTAATCGCACAATGAACGTGTTTGGATGTTTCTCTTTATGGATCGATGTGCTTTTTTTTTTTTAAGTTATATACCCAGGAGAGGGTTATTGAATTACTGACCATTTGTATTTTATTTTCACTCCAAAAAAGTTATTCTGTACAAGCAAATCTGTTGGAACTCCTCCTAGCGGTTTCTTTAGGTTTCATCTTCCCTCAGTAACACATAATTTTATTCCACTCCTAAGTTTTTGGCATTATTTTAAAAACGGTATATTACTGTTTTGCCCTCCATTTCCCTGCATCCCTGTTCTTATTTTTTGTACCAGGTCAGGCTTTCCTTTCTGTGAATTGTCTATTCATCATCTTTGCTCTTTTTTTTTTTTCTCTATGCGGATGCCTCTGATTTTTTGTTCATTTGCAGGAGATCTTTGTATATTCAAGATTTTTACTTCATCAGGTTCAGGTTTTGCAAATGTCTTCTCTTAGTCTGTCATACATCTAGTATTTTCGACCTTGGTCTTTATCCACTAGACATTAATTTTTATAGAGTCTAATTCATCCATTTCACCATTATGCTTTCATAGTTAAAAATATATCTTTATATATATATTTTTTACAATTGCAAAAAATTTCTTTTCGGGCACTAAGTACACTCTCTCTCTCTCTCTCTCTCTCTCTCTCTCTGACGCCCCCCTTTCAGGCCAGCCGTGTCTCCAAATGTCCTGACATCAAATCCTCTCCTGCGTCTTCAAAGCCAGGAATGTCTACTGTTCCTTCCTCCTTTCCCGCCTTTGCTCATGGTCCCTCCCCACTTTATTGGGTGAAACTACGTTGACTCATTCCCAGTGTAACTGCCTAGACCAGTGGTCGGCAAACTCATTCGTCAACAGAGCCAAATATCAACAGGACAACGATTGAAATTTCTTTTGAGAGCCAAATTTTTTAAACTTAGACTATATAGGTAGGTACACTGTTATTAACTTAATTAGGGTACTCCTAAGGCTTAGGAAGAGCCACACTCAAGGGGCCAAAGAGCCGCCTGTGGCTCGAGAGCCGCAGTTTGCCGACCACGGCTCTAGACTGAAACTGCCCCCTACCTTGCACTAAAGCAAAGCCTAGACGTAGAGTTATAAATAAAAGGTCTTATAAAGCAATCCTTTTAGCATACTGACTGAACAATAGTTCTCTCCCTCTACCCAGCCACGCAAATTCCTATTTTTAATTTGTTAAGACTGTGTTTTGTGCTTCCTCACACAAAATCCGCATGGCACTTCTGTCCCCAGAGCATTCCCGGGCCTGTGTCAGAGCTGGGAGCCATCTGGCCCCGTTCCTGTTTTCCTTGTGCCAGATGCTTGGCGTGGACGGGGAGTTCGTCCTCACCCCTTGCCCACTCCCCGCCCCTCGCTGTAAGGTTTATGTTCCTTCGAGTCAGGGGTAAAAGCAGAGGTATTTTTCTTGAAAGTAATTCTGCATCATCTCCTGTTCCACGTACGCTTTGCAGACACACCCAGTGGAATTGGAGAGGCGTTAAGTTACTTACTTTCAACTAGTTTTCATGACGTTCTGTAAGAAGCCGTTTTCAAAATGTCACGCCCTTGCTTGCAAACTGACACAACCGAGGTAGAACACCTTCCACACCACAGCCATACTTCTTTGGTCTTCCGCAAAAGAAGGGAGAGTGAAGAGTGAAAGTTTAATCACAGGAAAGGGGACTAGAAATCTTTTAATTAAAGGATTTTTTTTAAAAAAAGGAAAACAAAAATAATAGTTATTTCACTTAATCTTCCTAGGGTGGCCCTTGTGAGATCTGTGGTTATCTTCATTTTTTTTTAGGTTAGAAAACAGGAAAAAAAAATTATCTGGGGCAAGTAGGAGAGAATGAGACTTGTATCCAGGTCTGTATGCCCCCCAAAAGCTGTGTGTTACCCATTATGCCAAGTAGCCTCTCAGAACAAATAACTGCATGAGCAAAGCAAGATGAAAATAGGAGAAACTAGAAAACAGAGGGGCAGTAGTTGGTTTCTTTCAGATGATGCTTTAATGCCACTGCTATGGGTAATTAAATAGTTTTCTTCCTATAACGTTATGATTCTGGAACCAGTGTATGATTTCTGAGTAGAACCTTGCTAGATGTTGAAAAAGATTTTAATTTGCTTTTTAAATATTAAATTACAATGTCAGTGGAATGTTATTTAAATCAAATAATACACTTGAATATTTGTATCCATGCGAAATGAAGAAAAAAAGTTGACAGTGGCTGATAAGAAAAACAACTGAGAGTTAGATACATCCATTTATAGTCAGTTAGGAGCTAGATGAGAGGAGGAACCAAAACTCAAATTCTCCTGCCTTTTGCCTTACTTCCCAGAAGTCAGAGAATGTCCCTGGTTTGCCCTGGTTTAGCTCTGGGAGATGGTCTCCTACAAAGACAGAGGACACTCTTCTGGATTCTTCCACGGTCGGGTGACCTGTACTAAGAGGTGCAGCTAAGATCGGATCTCAGGCTGACGTAGTACAAAGCACTCGCCCTTAACCTTGACACCCTCCTGTCTGAGACCAAGAATGGACCAGATCAATGGGTGCGATCCCTTCTTTCATTTTATGATCATGGAACAGCTGATAACATTCTGAGAGTAACTTCTTTTTTTTTCTTTTTTTGGATGTTGCCCATCCAGGAACACACATCTAGTGTTTACAGAAATAAAAGTTCTCTTCCATTTCTTCCTGTCAGGGTAGACAGAGGGTTTATGTGCTTCTCTGGGAAGAAAAGGAAATACAGCTGTTTTGCAGGTAATAACAGTTTATTTTATGTCCTATTTTCTTTAACAGTGATTGCTCTTACTTGGAAGCTCTCCTGGCATTTTGTAGGCAATAAACACATAAAAAGAATGCTCTTGGCAGGGAGTTTCACAGGCCTGGCTCCCAGTTTATAATCCCTGGCAAAGGCATCAGCAACTTGACCTCAGATCCGTTTATCAATATGTCCAATAGAATCACAGGGCCAGAACCACGCCTCCAAGGTCGTCGGGTCCACTGTTCCATCAATGGCACCTCCAACACCACTGTGAGTCAAGAAAGAACCATGCCAGTTCGAGCAAAAGCAGGGTAACCTGTTTCCTGCGGGAGAGAAACAGAAATGAAAACGTGACTATTGCAAAGTAAAACTCTGTCATTTCATGCTAATAACACTTACTAGCTCTCTGACTGAGTATCTTTGTCTACGCTCAGAGCTAGTGCAGAGCACATCTATGAAAGAAACCATTTGATGTCTCAGAAAAGGCCTTTAGAGGCACCCTCCTTGCTCACCCTCCGTAACCTCCTGCTGCCCTGAGCTCTGCAAGGTCCCATTCCCAGTGGCCCCAGGGGACAAGTCTTGTTCTCTGAACCTCTTCTGCTCTCCATTTGGGTCTCATTGGGCCTTCTTTGCTACTAATAAAATTTTTCCAAATGAATGGGCATGGGCACCCGTTCAAGGCACTGAATTATTCGCCATTTTTATTTTTGAAAATTAATGTTCCTATTTAAAAGTAGTGCTGTGGCCCTAACCGGTTTGGCTCAGTGGCTAGAGCCGTCGGCCTGCCGACTGAAGGGTCCCAGGTTCGATTCCGGTCAAGGGCATGTACCTTGGTTGTGGGCACATGCCCGGTAGGGGGTGTGCAGGAGGCAGCTGATTGATGTTTCTAACTCTATCCCTCTTCCTTCCTCTCTATAAAAAATCAATAAAATATATTAAAAAAATTAAAAGCTGTGCTCTGAACTAAGCATGATGCTACATGCTTTATATAGATGAGCTCTGACTCTTCCAGGAGCCTGGTGAGGTGGGTCGTTATGGAAGAGGAACAGGGGCCTGGAGAAGGATAGAGATTTGCTTAAGGCCACGTGGGGACTAAGTGGGAGATGATGGTGGCAAAACATGTGCGTTTCTCTTGCTCTGCATTTTCTCCCATGACTTTTCAGTTGTGGCCGTTAGAGATGATGCTAAAATTATATGCTTCTCAAGCATCAGGCAGATCCTGTGTAAGAGTCAGAAAGGAGGAGAAGTGCTTAGTAGGTCTATCACTCTTCAGCCGAATCAGCTCTGGAATGTTCTATCCTCATTCATTCTCTCACTGCTTACAAACATCTAATGGCATACTAATAACTATAATACCCTATCATACTTCTATAATTGTATAATACTTCATGATATTATTTCACCTACATCAAGAATTAGATCTTGGCCTGGCCGCTGTGGCTCAGAGGTTGAGCTTTGACCTATGAATCAGGAGGGCACAGTTTGATTCCCAGTCAAGGCACAGGCCCGGGTTGTGGGTTGGATCTCCAGTGTGGGGACATGCAGGAGGCAGCCGATCAATGATTCTTTCCCATCATTGACACTGATGCTTCTCTTCCTCTCCCTTCCTCTCTAAAATATATATATACACACGCACACACATACACATATATATATAAAATCTTGGTCTCACATGAACTTCTCCTGGACATTTTAATATTATAGGGCTGGACTGGGAGGCACAGTGGAAATTTGGGATAATGTTACAAATGTTATTTTATCCCATTGCTAGGGGTCTTTGAGGGAACTTTTTATGAGTGTGAATGGTTAACGTTTGTTTGTTTAATGGCAATGTGTTCAGGAAGGAAGAGATGCAGAAAATCTCATGACCCACCACAATTGAAGATAGATCCCGAGGTCAGCAAGCCCATGGGGAAACAGTTAAGCACAGTAGTGCGCAATTTATCAGGACACTCTTGATTAAATCGGTGACCTCCAGGAGAGTGTGGCTCATGGTTCTGAGAATCACGCTCTCTGAGTGACCCCCTGAGCATACATATTTCAGCATTTTAGAGATCAGTTAGAAGATCAGGTCAGATGAGAGCCACCCCTGGAACACAGTCGGTCCCCAGGCATGGGCAGTGGGTCCAGACGGTGGTATCTGTGTGCTCATCAGAACAGGTGCAGCATAGAGTGTCCTCAGGGACAGGGCAGGTGTCCAAGCCACTCCCACGTGGTCAGCCGCGTCCCGGCGCCTGTGAGCAGGCTGAGGCACGGCTTCAGAAACGTCTGTCTAGACACAAGCTGTCGGGAGACAAACACAATAGTCCTTAAGCATTTACAGGCTCTACCAGGGCTGGAGGCACGCTGACCTTTCTGTCTACTTTTGCATAAGTGCGGAATATTGCATTGCAGTGGGTTCTAAAAATATGGACAACCGTGTTCGGCAGCAAAGCTAAAAATCTGTCATTTCACGTAAGAATTTCTGAATGGGCTCCGTTACCACAAACCGTATGGATTTTGCACTCTTAGAATACGGGGCAAGGTAACAGGGCTTATACCTAAAGAAGACTCTTCCCTTTGCTCAGAGATTTTGTTGTAAATGTTTGCAATCCGCTCACACAGAAGGGTCTCTTGTATGATTAACTGTTAACAAGTTTAATAGCCAATTCTTCACAAGGAGTCTCTGGCATATCAGCATTATTATTAGAAGTTCAGGGTTTTTTGTTTGTTTCTGTTTTTGTTTTATAGCTTTTGAAGTTTCTGAGATTATCTGGCAAATGTAGCTCTCATTACATTATCTTAATATTCCTAATAAATAGGAGGTTGTCTCATGCTGGTGAGGTGGTTTTGCTTGGCACTTTCAAGCCTCCCTATCAGCAAGTCTTACCAGTATTGCTTGGATAATATTCAACATGTCTGTAGTAATAAGTTAAATGTGGCTATGGAAAGATTTTCAGAAAAATCCTATCTAATATGAATGTGCACATCAAATACCTGTATAATTTCTGTGATTAATATCATTTAATATTTAACACTCTTCACATAATACCTGGGACACAGCAGAGCCTAACTATTGTATAAGGAAACTGATGTGCATAACACTGATAACACTGACATATTGAAAGAAAAAAATCAGATACTAAACATTAGTTTTAGCAGGTAGGTTAGTTGCTCTGGTAGCCTCCACTCACTGGAGAAAACAAAACAAATCAAAACAAAAGATATCGCAGGTTTAAAAGGCACTATCCCCACTAACCTATTATAAAGGGTACTTACTTACTTTCATTGATGTGTGGAGCTGAAAACCATAGCTCAGAAAGCATAGTCCTATTTCAAAAGGTTGGATGGGTACTCAAGCACAAGTGTAGAATTTATATATCACATTATAATTATACTAGAGGCCTGGTGCACAAATTTGTCTAAGGTTGTGCATCTTATACTAGAGGACCAGTGAGGTCCCTCAGCCTGGCCTGTGGGGATCAGGCCGAAACCGGCTTCCGACATCTCCAGTGGGGTTCTGGATTGTGAGAGGGTGCAGGCCAGGCCAAGGGCCTCTAGTATGCATATAAGATCTTTGGTTAATCTCTTCCCACCCTCCCCCTCCCCCCTTCCCTCTTAGATGCATCAGTCTGTTCCATGTTTCCATGCCTGTGGTTTCCTCTCCTGCATTGAGTATCTGCCACCAGGTGGTCAGTTGACTTCATAGCTACTGGTCGGTGGGCCGGTCACCCGGTCACTTAGGCTTCTATATATATATAGATTGCATATAGAATTTTTAGGATGTCTCAAAAAATGTATACACACTTTAACAACTGATAACTCACTTAATTTTCACTCCTTTTCAGGTTTAACAGACAATGACTTTATAAGCATTCAAAGTGTGTACTCATTTTTTGGGACACCCTGTTTATGTGAAATTGCATGGGATAGCTATTGATCACTCAGAGGCATCAGGGAATGGGATAGGAAAAGCCAGCCTCTGTCGGGAAAGCATTGTGATATGTGCATAGGTCATTTACCCACTGTGACTCTGATGACCTGCACTCTCATTCCCATTGTACGCGGGTCCTGAGGTGGGGAGGGAAGAAGAATTTATCTAAGATTGTGCATCTTATAAAAATAGAGCCAAACATCTGCGGCTCCCAAGCTGTTAATCCCTAATTCCACCTCATCACCCGTCTCCTCCTGTCTTCATTTGTGCCATACCACATCAAACACTGCGCACATCTTTTATTTATTTGTCCTATTCTGCCTTGAAACTGCATTTCGAATATTCTTCCTTGGCCTCCTAAGCTTGCTTTTGCTGAGCGGGTAGAGGAAAATGAAGATGAGAGTTTGTCCAGAAGTTTAGTTTCTGGTTGAACAAGGCTGACCTGCCACTAAAAAAAAAAAATAAAAAAGGGATAAGTCAGAAAATAAATCTGTAATTATCATCTATTCAAAAAATAAAATGTAGGCACTGGAAGGACTTCAGAGGCCTCCTCCTTCATTCCTTTTGCAAATGAGGAAGGAGAACCTCACAGTGGCACGTTTAGTTATAACTCATTAGTCAGTCACTCAGAAGATGGGCAGCGGGGGATTTTATCGGAACATTATTCGGGCAGGGATTTGCAGGAAACGGGCTGCTGTTTCTCACTTGGATTCTTGGCGTTCTTTTTAAACCACGTTTGCGAAAATAAAAACACATCTTTAGAATGAACGGATCTCTGCCATGTTGTTGCCCAGGACTATGCTTCCTAAGGGTTGGATGGAATCAAACTAAAAGGGAAAACAAACAAACAAACAAAGAGGGGAACTAATCTTTGCAGATTAATTTGGTTCTCACACCCCAGTTTATGAGGCAGCAATCTTCCATGCTTATTGATTATCAGACAAGCCTGCTAATCCCCTTAAGGTCATTAAGTGCACTTAATTAAAGAGCCGTTAGCAGGCTTCTCTTTACTGCAGCAATGTGGCTGTTAAAAGTGATTTGTACTTTACCAATACGGTAGCTATTAATCTGGAGGTCAATTTGTCATTTATATTTCCCCAAACAAATATATTTGGGAGGTCACGTGAGCAGTGATATTTGTCACAGGGCCTCTGGGCGCACTGTAGCTGGAATTGTCAATTAAGAAGAAAAGTCTGTCTAAGACAGTGGTTCTCAACCTTCCTAATGCCACGACCCTTTAATACAGTTCCTCATGTTGTGGTGACCCCCAATTGCATTGTTACAAATTGAACATAATTAAAGTATAGTGATGGATCACAAAAACAATATGTAATTATATATGTGTTTTCCGATGGTCTTAGGCGACCCAAAAGGGGTCGCGACCCACAGGTTGAGAACCGCTGGTCTAAGAGAACAGTGTCACGCCCAGTTATCATTTGTGGAAGTCTCATATTTTCTCCCTTTTGTGAACGGTGTTATAGGAAATAGTGTTGAGTTGAAAACTCGGATAAATTCATGTTGTGGAGGAGTCGTTCCAGAGACAGGTTAAGAAACCAAACACACACACAAAACTGAGTTTGCAAAAGTATCAGGTGGATGTCACAGGTAGCTGAATTTATTATATGTAATTTTACAGTGTAGTTGTAGGAATATGCAGATGATGGGATTTATTGACTGGCCCTCCATAGCATTCTCCAAATTACAGTGCGAAATGTTAGACCATGATCAACGGGGAGAGAAAAGGCTATAGTGTTTTTCGTGAGGCAAGCAGGAATATATAGGAGTGCCATGTTATTGAGTGACAGGAGGGAGGACTCTGCCCTTTCTGACTCAGATCTCTTTGCAACCCCAGTGTCCGCCCTCAGAGCTGAGCACATGAGCAAAACCTACAGTGCAGTGGCCGGTATAGTAGACAGAACCTTTGCCCAACTAACACCAGTCAGGTTACCCTCCTGGCTCTAGGGCAGCCGTGGGCAAACTATGGCCCGCAGGCCGGATCCGGCCCATTTGAAATGAATAAAATTAAAAAAAAGAGACCGTACCCTTTTATGTAATGATGTTTACTTTGAATTTGTATTAGTTCACACAGACACTCCATCCATGCTTTTGTTCCGGCCCTCCGGTCCAGTTTAAGAACCCATTGTGGCTCTTGAGTCAAAAAGTTTGCCCACCCCTGCTCTAGGGTGTGAGTATTACGGCTCTGAGATTGTCTAGTGATTCTAATTTTGCTCTTGGGATGGAGACAAACGGTTTAGGGTAATTACCTGGCCCCTTTGAGACTATCTCTGTGACGTAGTCTCCTTTTTGTATTTCCAGCAGTTAACCTAACATAACTATTTCAGATGCCCTCGTGTGGTAGCAGGAGAGCAGTTAGGTGCACCAGGGCTCCGATTAGGAAGTCCTCAGGCGGCCCTCAGCAGAGGGTTAACCCCCGCGGTGGGAGCCAGTCAGCAGAGCTGAGGAGCTAGAGCTGGGGTGTGAAATGCAGAGTGGCCAGTGCCATTCCTGAGTCTTGTTGGTCCTCCAGGCACCTGCTAAACCCTCCTGTCATGCCCCTGGCCTGAGAGGTCATCATCTCCATTTACAGGTTAGGGGGCTGCAGCCTGGCCAAGCCCTACGTCACCAAGCTGATTTCTGGGTCAGGGTGCTGCTTCTGCAAACAAACACTAAGGAGGAGGAAGGACATTGTAGAAATGTCTGACTGCTCTGCTGTATACTTGAAACTCATAAAATAATTGAATGTCAACTGTAATTGAAATATAAAAATTAAAAATATATATAAAAAGAAAGAAGAAAGGCAGATGAATGATCACTTAAGAATAGAAGCCAGAATCACCCCAATCCACTCTCCCCACCCACACACACTGAGACTGAAATACTGAAGGATGAAGGATGGTCATTCATGAGGGATCATGAATCTTATTGTCAAGGTGAGTGGTGGGGGAGAGGGGAGGCAGCTTCAAGTAGGGTGTCTGGGGGAGGCTTCTTAAGCTCTCCCTGGTTCAGTGGAAGAGCTGGCCCCAGGTAAGGCCAACCAGATTCCAGAAGAAAATGTTCCACACAAGTGTAGTGTTAGGATGGTGTAATTATGCATAAAAACCGCACGGTATTATTCCCCATTTCTATTGCGCTGCGTATAGATGCAGACGAAGCAGCCAGGGTCATGAGTAAATTAAATTCTTTACTTTCACTCTGTGATTTGTTTTCATAGCTGTTTTTCTGTGCTTTTCTTTACCTTTCTTTATAGGTGTGCATGTTGGCCACTGTTGCAGCTATAGCCAGGACATCTCTTTATTCCTTAAGTGACTATTAAATTTGATTTAAAAATACATTCATTTGGGTATTTTCAAGCTGCTTACCAGTTAACAGTATTTTTAATGTCCTATTTATCTAATACAGTTGCTTGTGCTGTTTTCATAATCAGATAAGGGTCATTAAACCATTTTGAGATTAAATAGCACAAAACCATTTTTTTTTTCAGTTTATGTGCCCCATTAATATTGAAACTTATGCTTACTATGGCTTAATGTTCCCATTTTTAAATATCATTTATGTTAATATGGCAAGGCTCTGTTGCCTAATTGTGAGGATTATTTCCTTTGCTTCCGGCGTAATCTCTACAGCTATTGCCTCCATGTTTCTTTGACCCGACGGATTTTAACCTTGGGCATTTCTCAGGACATCACTCAAAATATTACTGTTTACTCTTGTAACTTCTTAAACGACTTTTTAAAAGAGCAACTTTATGTTTACTAGGAAACTGAGAAGAAGGGACAGAGATTTCTCATATGCCTGTTGCCCCACACACGCATAGCCTCCCTTCCCCATTATCAACATCACTCACCGAAATACTACATCTTTTTCCAAGGATGAACCTACACTGACACATCATCATCGCCCCGATTCCATATTTACATGAGGGTTCACTCTTAGTGCTGTACATTGTATGGGCCTGGACAAATGTGTAATGACATGTATCCATAATTACAGCACACGCTGAAATACAGTGAGAACAGTATTTCCGTTTCCCTAAAATCCTCTTCCTTAACCATATGGTATCTTATGGTGGAATTTGTACTGATATTTTAAAAACAATTATGAGAAATTTGGTTGGCTTTTTACTAGGCAACCGGACATGAGATCCACACCTCAGAAGCCCTAGTCCCAAACTGTATTTGCTTTCATAGCACTTGTTTCATTTCACCTGCAACACTTAAAAAAAAAGACTTTCTTTCCCCAGAATTGTTCCTATAATGTGCAGTCCTATCTCTGTGAGCAGTGCCTGCCCTGTGTCTAGGCAGATGAATATGCAATTTGCATGTTGCTGATTCCAATGGAAGTCTGTACGTGTATATGAATGTCTGGTCACATTTTAAAAAGAAATCTCAAAAGGGGACAAAACACCTTCCCCCTTTCTCTGCGATCCAACAGCTTGAGTTCTTGTACTGCGGGCTAAGCCTTGTGCCATATCTTTTTAAGAAAGAATGAACCCGCGTAGGAAAAGCAGCCAGGAAGACTCGGGCTTTGGGGACTCTGCATGAAACGGAGGCCCCAGGAGAGCCCCTTGCTGTCCTCCTCGCCTCTGTTCCGCAGCCCTGGCTGCTGGGCTTGGAGCGCTGGAGCAGTAAGTGCTCCTGGGACTTCCCCCGGCAGCGAGCAGCCCAGCCTCAGATAATAGAGCAGCTACTGGTGAAGAACACAGAATGTTATCAGTCAGCTTTTATGTGGGTGCCTTGGACAGGGTTTGGGGCTCGGAGGGGGTGGGGGCTGTGGAGGAGCAAAGGAGAAACTGGGCAGGAGGAGTTGCTGTCAGTTTTCTGAGTGACTCTGGGGGACCATGGAGACGTTTATTCTCAACTCCGTGCAGAGCAGCCATTGGTACAAATTAATGTTCTTTCCAGAAGTGGCAGTTTGAGCACTCGACAGCTACCGCTGATATGGTCAAAAGAGGTCACGGCGCGCACTCACATCTTAAATTGTAATTAGAGAGCTGCTCACAAAACCCTCAACTTCTGGGTGGCAACTTGGGGGAAGCCCACTGTTTTCCTGGAGTATCTCGAAGCTGCACATGGGAGGCCAGCACCCGCCTTCCAGTCCTGAACCCACTCAGTACATTCACCCGAGTCACGCTTCCTCTGTAGGTCGCTCATTTACCTTCTAACTGGGTCATCACAACAATAACAAGAGTTGAAATGGTCAGAAGGCAGAATGGCTGTCATCCGTGTCCACTAAAGATGGGAGGAGTATTTTTTTTTTATAGATTTATTTATCGTGTCTCCAGTTTGAGAATTAGACTATTCATTTAACCAAACTACTCTACTTTTTACATGTATAAAATGGGGTTAGAAAAAATTGTTTTTACCTGACATACATTTAATGTTCAGTGAGTATTGTGTGAGGTGCTAGAATTAAAAATTAGAATAAGAAAAATACATAGACTGCAGTCAGTTATCTCGCACTTAGCTGTTGGCTATGTTGAAATGTTGAATAAAGGTTGATTAATGAAAGGAGGTCTAATCATAGAAACTATTGGTAGCTCTAAAGCAGAGGTCCACCCTCTCCGAAACAGCCCAGGAATGTTTCTCAGAGATGACACTGGACTTTGGTCTGTAAGTATTGTTAGAAATTCACCATTCAGAGATTGAAAAAGGAGAAGGTCATTCAAAAATAGCCTAGGATGGGTGAAAGGCATGAAGGTACAACTACAGAGCACATTTAGGAAACTGGGAAATTGGTGTGCATGGAATGTAGGCACAAGTGGAAGAGGGGAGGAGATGGGGTTGGGGCTGGGGCTGGAAGGTAGGGTAAGGGCCAGGATTCAGAGAAGGCATGGACTTGGACATTTTACTCCCTGTTGCACGCTCAGTACAAACAGTGCCTGATTTTCAGTAGGAGTTGAATGAGTAATTGTTGAGTAAATAAATCGATAGATGAATGGATAGACAGATGGAGTAAATATTATGCTAAGGCTATTTAGTCTTCTCTTATAGACTGAGAGGAGTCATTACAAACTTTTAAACAGGATGGTGACACCAGATGTACAGCTCTGATGCAAGTGTGTGGGCTGAATGATGGAGAGACTGGGCTCAGGGAGTGCTCTGAAGTAGCAAGGCAATTATCTGCCGGGACATCCTAAGGGGAGTTTTGTCCAAGATTCAGCAGTCCTCAGAGAAAGAGCTGGGTGTCCAGCAGAGCCAGTGGGTTGATTGGACATTGGGGGCAGTAGGTAGAGGATGAGTGGCTGAGCAGTGGGTTCAGAGTAGTGGCCCTTGAGGAATTTGAGATAGACATGTCCTGTAGGGTGTTGAACACCCAAGTCTGGAAGTCACACGTGGAAGGTGGGGTTCAGGATACAGAAATTGGAGTCACCAGACATTTGAGGAAGAAAAAATTGAGGGTGGGGTGATGAGGGTCATTAAAAATATACAGGAAGTTCCAAAGAGGAGGTAAAATAAAAGTATACACTGAGAGTTCAGAACAACATGAGGCAAGGGAGGAACAGGAAGAAATTCAAAGGCTATTTCTTATCCATTCACCAGGACACTTTGAGCGATGTCATTTATTGAACTTACTAAATATAAATTCTTTTCCAGTCAGTTTGGAGTGTTTCACTTATCCTAATGTCCAAACACTCTCTCTCGGCACGTGATATTATGTGCTGGTGTCATTGAATTTGAGTTAGTGAATACTGAGGACACAGTGATTCTCTGGTGATCACGTTGAGAATGCTGCTCTATTATTATCTACTAGAAGCCCGATGCTCGAAATTCGTGCACGGGGCTCGGCCCTCGAAGCCAAGGCAGCTTGCCTTGGCCCTTGCAGCCCTGGCTTCGTCTGGAAGGTCATCCGGAAGGATATCCGGAAGGTCGTTCACCTGTCCGGTCTAATTAGCATATTATGCATTTATTTTGATAGATGGTAAGATCACTTTAATCTTTCCTAGCATACCAGGTGAATACTTTGCCCCATATTCTACCTTGCAAAGTTAGACACAGGTATCCTGTTCAAGTCAGGCACACACCTAGAGAAAATAGTGAACCAACAGATTAGAACACGTGATTATTTTCCAGAAAGAAGAGGAGGAAGGAAGGGTGGAGGTGGGGCCACAGCCTTCGGGATCCTGAGAGGTGAGAACACTTCTTTCTCTCATGGCATTCATCTCCTCCTCCGAGCAGCCAGGTGAGTCAGTCTTAGCTGTGAGTGGGCGTTTGCTCAGATGCCCAAGTTTGCTAGAATTGAGCACCGATTGTCAGTCTGTGCTGAGAATAGCAGGGTCTGCTTCTCCTCAGTTCCCCAGGTCATGTGACAGAGCTTGGAGGGGAAGTCAGCATTTACAGGCACGCAGCCATTAGTCAGCATTCTAGCCAGCGCAGGCCCGCTGTGTTTTTCAGCGTACATGCTTTGTGGTGGTACTGAAATATCTTTTTTTTTTTTAACTGAATTTATTGGAGTGACATTGGTTGATAAAATTATATAGGTTTCAGGTATACAATTCTAAAATATATCATCTGCATGTGGTATTGTATGTGATATCTTAAGCGCTTTTATGAATGTGTTTAATGAGGCTCATTTAAAAAGTGATGTTATTTGCTTCATGTGACTACATGACTCACTCCATCCAGACGCCATGCAAACCCAGAGGAACACTGCCTTTTGCCCGCGGTGCAGGGTGAACCAGAAAGCTCCAACCCAACTGTTCGTGGCTGTGCTCTGCCTGTGTGAGCAGCGTGCGGTGCCCACAGGGGATCCGGGCTGGGGACGCTCTGTCCGGGAGCCGCAGGTCTAGTACCCAGGCTTAATTGAATAACAGCAGGGGCTGCAGCTACCAGAGATGAGATGACCAGTCAAGTTGGTTACAAGGTCAAGAAACAGCCCGAGAGGAAGCAATGTTTATGTCCCAGAGTCAGTGCAAGATCAGTTTCTGACGGTTACTGAGCTGCTGGAAAGAATTTTGCTTTATTGCAGAATGAGAGAGTGAAGTTAAGGTGAATACCTACTATGCTAGAACCCTGATATTCAGTCTGCTCAGAGTTAGCACTCACATTTTTTTTTAAATGTTTATTTCCATATCTTTTACCTTTAACTTATATATCATTCATTATACTTGGGCCTAAGTAATCCTAATAGCTTATTTTAGTGAGCACCTACTCTGTGTCAGACACAGTATTGAACACTTTACACGTGTAATCTCATTTAGTCTTCCCGGCATCTCTGTGAGGTAGTTATTGCTATTTTATTTTCCCACTTTTACACATGAAGAAACAAAGGCTTGGTTACTTTGTTCAAAGTTAGGCAGGTATTGACTAGAAGAGAGAGAATTTGAATCCAGTACTTAGTCATTAAGTGATCTTGTTTGTTTATTGATTGATTGTTTTGAGTCAGATTTGTTGAGTTATAATTTACATAAGGGAACATTCACCCTTTTAAAAAAAGTTCTGTGAACCTTGAAAAATTGACACAATCATGTAACCTTTATTTCAATTAAAATGTAGATCAGAATATTTCTGTAACCTCAAAAGGTTTCTTCTTGTACCTCTATAGTCAATGCCTTGCCCTCCACATCGCCAATGGGAATCAAATTGATTTCTGCCTCTATAGTGTTGCCTTTTTCATAATATCATGATGATGGAATAATTTCGTGTTAGTCTTCTACTTCCAAATTCTTTCCCTTAGCATATGGTTTGTAGATTTTTCTATGTTGTGTGTATTAGTAGTATATCCCGTTGTCATCGCTGAGTAGTATTCCGTTGTGGGCGGTGCTGCTTTTTATTTATCCATTCCCCACCTCATGGAATGGATAAATGTGGGTTGTTTCCAGTTCTGGGTTGGTATGGATAAAGCTGCGGTTAGCATTGGAGGACAGGTCTTCGGGTGGGCGTTGATTGTAGTAGCTATAGGATGCCAGCGAAGACACTATGCCAGGAAACCGGGGCTGCTCAAACGAACAGCAGGTAGTGCTTGACTTTAAGAAGTTGACAGAGAGATGCTACATCATAAACTGGCAGCCATTTACTGAAGGCATCTGCGGCGTTCTGCAGAATTAGCAATCTTTGAACTTGTGTTTAAAAGCAACACTTGGTGCTGCCCATGAGATGCAGAGTGTAGGGAGGGAGGCAGTGACAGGGCCAGGCACAGGGCAGTCACTGCCCTGTGTCATCTCTCCTCGCAGGGGCAAACTCAGTCGGTTTTAGTTTTCAATGTTTTGTCCTGACAACAACAAGCAGAACTTACTTCTTCACAAAGAATAGAATGTTAACTTTTGAAAAAGTTCATTTTGAACTGTGGAGGCTGTTTCAAATTCTTTAAACATTTTTTTCCCCTCTCTGAATATTTTGGTTTCTCTTTTTCCCACTGCACGCCAGTTTTCCACATCTCTCTCTTCCTCCTCTTGGTGTTTTCCGGAGCTCCCAGAGCTAGTCTTGCTATACTAGTAGTTCTGGGTTTTCTATGTCCCCCTAAAGCTAAAATTAGAGTGTAGGTATGGCTGTTGAGCATATGAGTTGGCACTCCAACCAGGAGCTGTATTGTAGCTTTCTATTCCCTCCTAAAATAAATTCCTTCATTTGTTCCCTCACTCATTCATTCATTCAACAAGTTATTATTTACTAGTCATATATTGCCATGCAGTTGGACATGATGCAACCATACCTGGTGGCCCTCTCTTTGAGAGTTCCTGAGAACATATTAGTAGTTCCACAATCAATCTTCAAGTGACTTCACTGTAGCCACTTTCTTACCTATTGTGTGTCGCATTGGGCCTCTGCCCATACTACTCATTTCCTCTGGACGCTACCTGCTTTAGATGGGTCCTTGGTAGAGGGCATCCTGGTTCTATTTCATTCTGGTGGCCAGTCCTGCACTGCCTACAACAGAGCCCCTTTTCTTGTGGTCTGGTGTCTTGTCAAGTTAGGTTACTCTTTATTGCACTCTCAATGCAAGCTGCAATTCAAATAGACTGCATTTATCCAAGTAGAAAGCATTTTACAACCCCTGGAGTGGTACTTTAGGTTAAAATTATGGTCAATTCATTTGCCCCTACGTGAAGTGATTCCCTTACTGCCAATAACTTCAATCTTACCAAGTGCTTATTCAAAACTGTGCTTAACTCCTCATTTTTTTCCCATCTTCACGGTCTTTCCTCAGGTGATCCTTCTGAGCATGCTCTGTTACTGTTGTTCTAGATTCTAGAACAACAAAATCGGAGGCATCTGAACACAAAACAGCCAAAGGAGGCTGCTTCTGTGGATCAAGTTAAACTAAGAGCTTTCTATTCCCTCCTAAAATAAATTCCTTTATTTTTTTTCCAAAGCAAATGCCAGTCCTTAATGTCTAGAGTGTTCTTAGGATTAGGATCCATTCATCCATGAGCATAGCATAGTGCCCCGTAGACCGTAGGTGTGTACTTTTATCTAAATTAAAGGATAAGTTAAGGATATAGGAAACTGGGGGACAATAGAATGTTCTCTGAGATTGTTGCTTTTAGGAATACTCTGGCATCGTGGAAAATATTTAGATGGCGCTAGATTTAAATCTTGCTTTTGTTCCTAAATATTAATTGTCAGAATTTAAGAAATTATTTGATATTCAGGACTCAGCATCCCGGCATCTAAAATAGTGGTAGCAATAATTACTGCTTGAGGTTTGTGTAGGGGTCAGATGAGATAGTATTTTCAACATGAAGCCCGACATCCTGGGCACTCGGTTAACTTTATCATCAGGATCGTGGCTACTTCAGAGGACTGCTCACATGCTCCTGTGCCTTCACTCCTTTCTTCATGAAGATTCGATTTTACAGTTATCAACTCCATCTATGGGTGTGGAGGGACTGATGCTGGCGTCCCATCAGGAGACCTGGGTACCTGGTCAAGCATGAGCAATGATTAGTCCCAACAGAATTGAGCGTCATGTCCCTAATCTATGCAATTTCCAAGTAAAATCTCTTGTTTCTCAAACTGAGTTATACTGAAAATGATCGTGCTTCCATATGTTTTAGAAGTTGTTCTGCAAATGTATTTGCTCAAGTTTTATTACCCTAATCATTTTTTTTCTAATTCTCCCCTCTTCTCTTTATGAAGCCTTTGGCTTTTGAACTTAAAAAGGATAATAATAAACCACATAAATAAATTACACGGAGAATGACAGAGTAGAATTACAGAGCTTACTGATAGCATATTCCAGGTTTTCCTTCTGTTAAAAACACACCTTTGAAACGCAGTTTGCCTTTCCTCCTAAGCAAAACTATTTTGCACCATCATGACTTTTATGTCCTCCATCTCACTCTAAATGTAGCACTTTTTTTTTTTCACTCTATGGCACTGTTTTAGGTGTGATTCAACTGGGTTGAGTTTCTGACACGAACTGAAGCTGCTTAGCTCACTGTCCATCCTCTGAAACCTGCTGTCTCCATGTTTCTTCTTTCAGTAGAAGGGCACTTTTTTTGCCCAAAACATGTTGAAACCATACACCCACGGGTTGCAGGCAGTCTGAGGCTTTCCCACTTTGTGAAAGGGGCCACAGCACTCAGGGAACACAGGCCTTGGGAGAAACTTGACCCTTAATGATCGCCGATCACCTGTTTGGCTGGAGCGGAGTCCTGCGCTCTGCTAGCCTGCTGTCCTTCTGCAGGCATTGTCATTGTCATTGTCATTATCAGAGCCACACCCACCCATTTGTCCCGCTCACCAGCCATTGCCTTGCCTGCCATGCCCTGTCCCACACTGCTTGGCAGCTGTTATTTCACGGCCGGGGGCAGAGCTAGGAATCCCCTTTGAATTCACCTGCCGGGCTGGGTCTGGGCCGTCGCCAAGGCTCCGGAGAAGGAAGGCACGGGACTTGGGTAGCCTGCCACATGCTGTCAGGGGTGTCTCGTTCTCCTGGGTCCCAGTGGAACCCGAAATGCCACTGCGAAGCTTTTATGCCGCAGACAAGCACGGTGCTTTGATCATCTGAGAGTTTGCGTAATTTAAGAATTTATAAGAACACGTGTCCAGGAGTTTTGATCCAGGCAATAGAATGATAACGTCTAGGACTTAGTGAATAAAAATGGAGACTCCTAAAAGTTACTACATTGACACCCTTGTGAAAGCTTTGAACTTTTTCAGAGAAAAAAATTACAAATCTGATAAACCTCATTTGAGAGGCTGGATGGTATCTGTCTACATATTTTTACAGAAAAGATGTGGCCCACATATGTAGCAGGCTTCTTCCAAACTTTCTTTCTTCACTCGGTTGTCCTGTCACTTGAAATGCTCATTTTCTCTCTCCACAAACACTGTTGACTCTCAGGCACAATTCAGCACCCATCCCTTCCCTGAAAGTCAGATCAGTTCTCCTTCAGAGTAGGATGAGGAGTTGTAGGCTCAGTCTAGATCAGCGGGGCGATTGTCAGGCTTTGCCGCTTACTAATTAAGTGACTTTGAGAAAGCCACTTGAGCCCCAGTTCTCATTGCCTTCATTTTGGGAGTGGCATTGTCTCTCACTTGTAGGGTTGTTACAAAGATCAGAGTAGATAATCCATAAAAGTGTTGGGTAGACGTTCACGATAGAGAAATATATGGCAGTATTTCCTCTTTGTGGCCTTTGGATATACAATTACAGAAAAACTCACTAATATAAATTGGGAAATATATAATGGAGAGCTAGCAGTGAAAACCCAGTCATTGCTTCGTGTTCTCTATAGTTCACCCCCCAACAATCCTATAAAATATTTTGATTTTATAGATGAGGAAGCTGAAGCAGAGGGAACTTACTTATATCACCTGTTTAAGAACACTCAGCTGTTAGGTGGTGACGCCAGGATTTACCCCAGACTTTCTCTGGAGCTTCTAAACCATGAAATAGTCTGACCTTTCACGATGGGCTGGGTGATGGAGGCTATGTGGTTCATTCATTTGACCTTTTTTTTTTCCTAAGTCTACTAAAAATACTGTCCCTCACCAGTGTCTCTGCATCTTATTGTCCCATGCACATAGGGGTTGCTGGTTCAATTCCCAGTCTGGTCACATGCCCAGGTTGTGGGTTCCATCCTGATGGGGGGCATGCAGGAGGCAGCTGATCGCTGTTTTGCTCCCACATTGATCTCTCTCTCTCCCCCCTCCCTCTTTCTCTCTCTCTTTAAAAATCAATAAAACATCTTTAAAAAAATAATAGCACAGGGCCACATATGTTTAACTAACATTTTCTCCTGTACACTGGTACTTTTCTTTTTCTGCACTTATTTCTCAGACACTGATTGGGGTGGTGGAACTTTTGGCGCCCAGTTCAGTTACCAGAAGTGTCCCCAGGATTGATAGTACTGAGCACAAAAGTTGAGGGAGATGTCAATCCACTGCCTGCCTTTACAAATTACAGGCAGCGTTTCTGAAATGGAGCAGAGTCGCTAATCTTAGATTGCCTATTTTGAGTCATGACTTCCTATGACAAAGCAGGAGTTACGTGGTAGGAGAATTCTAATATCCAGAATGGAGACCCAAAATATACACAGAGGCACCACAATTAAAAATTAATGTTGGAGAGCGCTTCTAGGTGCTAGATGGGATGCTGATTCGTGAATGGCTTAATAAAGATCTTCAAAATAAATAAATAAATAAATAAATAACGTTAGGCCCTGGCCAGGTGGCTCAGGAGTTTAGAGCGTTGTCCTGACATGGCAAGATTGTGGATTCAATCCCTGGTCAGGGCACGTACAAGAAGCAACCAATGAATGCAGAAATATGTGGAACAACAAAATGATGTTTCTCTTTCTCTTCCACCCCCTCCCTCCCTTTCTCTCTCTCCAAAAATCAATTACAAAATAATAAAGTTAGTCCTTGGATTCTCTAGGGACAAAGAGAAGCCAGCCATTGAATAGCTTGTTTGAAGACAAACATTAGTTTCTATTTAATAGTAGGTTTGAATAATCCATTGTTTTAAGTCTTCTTGTCATACACACACACACACACACACACACACACTAGTGTGTATATGTGCCTAGTATACGAGATTAGTGCACGGGGAGGGGGAGTGACCCTCAGCCTGTCCTGCCGGCACCCTTTCCAATATGGGACCCCTCAAGGGATGTCCGACTGCCGGTTTAGTGGGATCAGGCCTAAATTGGCATTTGGACATCCCTCTCACAATCCGGGACCACTGGCTCCTAACTGCTCACCTGCCTGCCTACCTGATTGCCCCTAACCAATCTGCCTGCTGGCCTGATTGCCCTCAACTGTCCCCCCGCTGGTCTGATCGCCCCCAACTGCCCCCTGCCAGCCTGCTTACCCCCAACTGCCTCCCCCACTGGCCTGCTCGCCCCCAACTGCCCCCCCCCCGCCAGCCTGATCACCCCCAAGTGCCCTCCCCTCCCGGCCTGATCACCGCAACCTCCTCTGCCTCGGCCCCGCCACCATGGCTTTGTCCAGAAGGACATCCGGAAGGTCTCCTGGAAGATCTCCAGGTCTAATTAGCATATTACCCTTTTATTAGTATAGAAGATAAACATATATGTGTGCGTATGTGTATATTTCAAAACTTATTTTCCTCATCTCTCAGAATTTACATGTTACATATTAGCTGCTTTTATATTAAAGCTTGTTTTTAATTTAAAGTATCACCCTTGCAAAATTGTAATTGTCAACAAGTAGAGAATAGGATAGTTTGACACAAGGTGCAGGTTTTCTCCAGGAGCAGCTTGTGCTGATTGGTGAAGCTGATCTGTACAAGGGCTGTGGCTTTCAGATCTCTCACCGAAACTAAAGAAAGATGTGAGAGAAGTCACTTTGGGTTTGTTTCGCTGTCTTACAAGAAACACCATACAGACATCTCTGCCACTTCTAAACATTTCTCTAAATATGATAACTTCCAGAAAACAAAACCACAATTGACCATTTTTTTCTCTAATGGGTTTTCTATTTTTAACATAAAAATGGAGAAAGAAGTATTAGTCGCTTCAGAATACTTCACATTTAAGATGAGATATCCCAGGTGGTACAAAAGAGAGAGTTTGGATGTAATAGAAACTACATAGAACTGACTGACATCAAGCATGCATTCATAAATGCACTCATATTTATGTCCAATCAAGTGGCCAAAAAGTCAGGCATCCTGTTGCTTCTGCAATGCCCTTAAAATCCCTGATCATCCAAGTCCAAATGCAACCTTCTTAGATAACATCAGAGGCTCCTGGTCATGTAGAGAAGGGTGTGTATTTAGAGGAGGGTGTCTAAGCTAACGAATGCAGAAACTGAATAGTCAAAAGAAACTTTCATGCATGGACCAAGCCTCTAGTAGGTGATCAATACATTTGTATCCAGAAGAGTGAGCGCACCCCGGAAGTTATTTGCTGTGTTGCTAATAGTGGCAGATCATTTTGATGACACCATGAAAGTGGAAGGAGGAGGGGCAACGGGGATTAAAGGATAAGGTGTACTGCTACTTTAAAAGTATGCACGCCTGGCCCCTCCAGGTCCCTCCCCCTGCTCCAGGCACCTGCTGGCAGCTGGGGGAGCTCAGTTCCAGGCGGGCCTCCCAGCTGACTGCGCTGTTTCAGGTAACCCCGTGTTTGCTGTGCCGGATTCCATAGTGGGCAGCCAAAGCTTCCTGGCAGCCCTTCTGCCGTTGCAGCCTATTTGGTAGAAGTAATGAGGGTCACTGTGGTGTTGCCAGGCAACGAGGGACTGGGGTCCTGTGAAGAGCATTTGTTGCACTGAGGGGACCGGTTGAGATGCAATAAAGAAATGGTAACTGGGCTTATTTGTCAATACAGTTACTTACGCAGTATTAGGGGGTCCGTATTTAACCTGTCCATACGTAGTCAGAGGAGGAAGCAGGAGCGTAAGCATTTGCTAAATGCTAAGGCCCGGGACGGACAGATGGCGTTGGGCTGCTAAGCTGCTTTGCTGGGAGCTTAAAGTTGCTGCATGTGCGGGGCTAACGGGGAAAGGCCCCGAGCACTTTGCAGGCCTCATTCTGGCATGAGCAAGTCAGCTCTGTGTTACAGCACGGGGTGCGGTGCGCAGAGCAAACCCACCCGGCTCTTCACCTGGTGCAGCAGGTAGTGCTGGGTCTTGGGGGAGAGTAACCATCTGGGTTTATTGTGGTGAAAACATTAATAAAGATAGATGCCTGTGTATATATTTATAAGTCTGGTTGCCCTGTGGGCTTGAGAGTGCCTGATGTGCTCAGCAAAATGAGGATATTGGCCCAAAGAATGAGTATTTGCCAAAAGGAAGTCCTTCCCAGTGTTTGTTGGTTTAGAAAGCGCTGTGGTGGTTCTTGTCACGGGCTCCAAGTCCTCTTTCTCAGGAAGAACTCAAGTTCTGATGCGGCTGTCACCTGACACTCTGCTTCTGGTTCCCAGACACCAGCTGCTCCCCATGCCTTGCCCATCGCCCGGGACGTCCGTGGTGTTACCTCGGGGTGAAACCGCCTCTGCATTTTCCGAAAAAGCAGGATCTCCAGGCTCCTTACTGCGCCCGGCGTTGGTGTGTTGCTGCGAGTGACCCTGGCCTCCTGACTTACGTGGGGATGCTCTGTCGGGACGAGGATGCTTTTCTGTAAACATGAATGGCCTGGCTCTCTCCCTGAGCTGGGGCCTCTTGTTGCGCATCACGGAGACCTTGATCGTGGCCTATTTTGCGCTCATCTCCTGGGCTGACTCGCAGGGCCTCTTCCCGAGGCTGGAGAACGTGGGAGCCTTCAAGACCGTGTCCATCGTGCCAGCCCACGCCACGTGCGGACTCCCAGACCACAGCACGTTTTGCCATAGCTCTGCGGTCGCCGAAAGTCTCCAGTCCTGCACCCAGAGGCTTTGCGTTCAGGATTGCCCCCACAGATCTGCACCCCCAGCCTACACAGCCCTCTTCTCCACAGGCCTGGGGGGCTGCGTGGCTGCAGACACGCAGGATCTGCGCCCGGACTCCCCTCAAAATTCCATGAGTTTTATGTTCGGAAATCACACGAGCTGCATTTCTTCTCCTCCTCCTCCGAGGCTGGAGGCATCATTTACGTTGGCTGTGTGGTTGAAACCCGAGCGGGAAGGTGTAATGTAAGTAGTCGAGTGAGTGTACGCTTTCCTGGGAGCCTGAAAAATCAATTGTAGCCAAGATACTTACAATTGGAATTCCAGACCAGAAATGAAGGCTCCATCTGTGAAACCCAGGCCTTTGAAGCTCAACCCCGATGGTAGTCTTTTCTACTCCAGAGTACACTGCAAACATTTCCCCTAAATTTAACAAGTGCTGTCTCCTTTCTATAATGAAGGGAGGCCTCCGAAAAGCATATGTTAAAATGGTTCATTGCAGGCAGTCATGTTTACACACCTGACTCCTGGGTTTCCTGGTAGTTCATTTAGCTCCACCTTTGTCTTAGCCGTCAGAGTAGATTCAGGCTCAGTGAGTTTTAGGACATGGGGGCTGGTAGTACAAAGAACTGATATTTTCAAAGTTTTAGTCTAAGTTTGCATAAGTAATCTGCTCCTACCAGAGTATGAACTTGTCATTAGGCAGGTAGCTCTCTGAGAGCTTAGTGCTTCAGACATCCGTGTGTGTTTCCGGTATCCTGGCTTTCCCAAGAGAAGTTTGTTTGACTCATGGGAAATGCCCAGTGTTAGGAGTTGAATAAAGGAATAATCCTCCATCCTTGAAAAAGGCATAACTTTTGGCCCTTTACCTTGTGGCATTCTCATCTCTTAGGAAATATGTAGGGAAGTATGAAGGATTCTCAAAGCTATTATGTTGTAGATCCCAGTAGAGATGCCTTCCGTGAGTTTGGAGTGGGGCTTCCTTAACCTCATGTCTTATCAGTTCATATGATCACATGCTTTTCATTCTGTAATAGTCTCTAAAACTGACATCTAATGTGTTTTCCTAAGTGTCTAGAGCCAGTCTGGAAATTGGAATAAGTAGGACAGTCTGGAGGCCTGTTATCTTTTGTCGTCCCATAGGACAGTGGTTCTCAACCTTTTGGCCCTTTAAATACAGTTCCTCATGTTGTGACCCAACCATAAAATTATTTCATTGCTACTTCATAACTGTAATGTTGCTACTGTTATGAATCATAATGTAAATATCTGATATGCAGGATAATGTAAATATCTGATAGGCGACCCCTGTGAAAGGGTCGTTCGACCACCAAAGGGGTCGCGACCCACAGGTTGAGAACCGCTGCTGTTTTTAGGGCCTTTGTCTCTTCCCCATGTGACCTTTTCATTGTGTGAGACTGTTGGCCAAATATCTAAAAACTTGGGAAATAAGTTTTACAGATTAAGTCTTACAGTCTCGTAAACAAATAGGCTTTAGATGTCTTGGGTGTTTGGTTTTAATTTGCCAAGTGAGAGTTGGCATATTTTCATTAAAAAAAATTTGGGAGTGAAAATCATCAGAAACCATCATCTCAATTTCTGTGTCACCCTAAAAGAAAACCCTGCTTTCTTACTGTTTGAAATGTCAGTAAGTCCAGACAACTCCATTTCTGTAACTAGAGTACCATCTTTAAAAACGATCTCTTGACAAGTATGAGTAGGACAAAGTATTTTTTTTCAAAGGATATATCTGTACCAAACCCATCTCCTATTGGCATCGCTTTTGTATAAATAAGACAGAGGAGTATTTATAGAGGCCATAGCACATGGCTTACAGTTTGGGGAGTTCTACGCATCAAGGTCATTTCCATTCTCAAAATGAAAATACTTATGGGAATTGGGGAAATTTCGGAGTGGTTGCACTAGATAAGTAAAACAAACAAAACTCGGATTATCCAATTATTGTTTATCCAGGAGCAGAATAAATCCAGTTCCTAAATATTTTGCTACCTGCCTTCCTCTCACATTCATTATCTACTAAAGCTAGTATGTTTACAAGCAAACAAAATAGCAAGGAAGATAATAACATATTAAGAAATGCATTTTTAGTAAGCTTGGGGAAATAAACCTGCATTTGGTAAATTCATCTTTGAGTAATGGTCAGATGCTAACATGTAGATTGAAACTCAAGAAAAAGGAATAGAGGCGGTTTTTTTCTTAGATTGTTTAAGACCTGGAATTATAGAATAAAGAGAGACTTTCATTTCCAGTGACTTAAAAATAACCACCCAGTGAAGGGTTAAATCATAGTAGAATTTCTATAAAACCTTATTTCTACTTTATATAAAACATTTATATCAACTTACTCTATTTGCCCAAAATATATATTTACTCAACTCTATCACCAAATATATGTACAAAATATTATAAAATAATGGCAGTAAAATAGTGACTATTAAGTGTTCTCTAAGCTTACTCTTATGTCTAAACTCTAGGAAATAATAAATGCAAGTGAGAAGGAATAGTTTGTGAAAAATGTGCTATTTAAGGAATGTTTTAAAACATCTGTAGCAATAATTCTTGGTTGGCCCAATCTTTCATTTGCCCCTTCAATCTTTAACGTATCTCAGAAAACTCACGATCTTAAGGGAAGACAGATTGATTAGTGTTATTAGAGAGGGAGGACCATGTGTTAATTGAGCTCAAAGGAAGACCCCTTCTACAGTCTTGACCTGGGAGGGCTCAGGCATAAGGATGGAGATGTCCGGGCGAGTGGAAGGCAGCTGCATGAAGAAAGGGACCCAGACTCTTCCAATACCTGATGGAATTCTCCTACCTGGGTGTACCACCTTCTTGAGTTCTCATCTGTGAGATGCAAGCTGATGATCATCTTCAACAGCTAGTCATTCCAGGAGATGATGACGGCTACTGTCAGTGACATTGCTCTTTATTTATTTATTTTTCAATGCATTTTTATTGATTACAGAGAGGAAGGGAGAGGGAGAGAGTAATAGAAACATCAATGATGAGAGAGAATCATTGATCCGTGGCCTCCTACAAGCTCCCTATTGGGAATTGAGCCCACAACAGGGCATATGCCCTGACCAGGAATCGAACTGTGACTTCCTGGTTCATAGTTTGAAGCTCAAACACTGAGCCACCCTGGCCAGGTGTGATATTGCTCTTTAAACAGCAGATCTTTGGGAATAATCCACTTAGAAGGCAACTAGCAAGCATTCACAATCTGTTTTCTGCTAAAAAGTTGACTTGCTGAGGTTGAAATATGATAGAGAGGAATGGGGCTTAAGTGGACCCAGAATGACCAGAAATACACAATGATATAATTAATATAAAAAATTTTATATTGAACATAAGCCAATATAAAAAATAACAATGATAAAATATAAAAATGCCAAAACCTATTTAAAGGGATGGGAAAAGAGTATCACTGTGATTAGAAGTGATTTAAAAATAATAATAATTTGATAACCGGCCTGAATAAAGACTAGATATTTTCTGAAAATTCTATTTATCAGAATATTATTTCACTATGTTCTCCAAATATTGGATGATCCGGCATCCAAGATCAGTGCCACGGGCTGTGTGGTCAGGGTCAGCCGGCCAGTCATCTTACAGACACCAGCTTTGGCTTCTGGCTGGTGGCCAACAAGGAGGTAAAGACTATAGTGGTCAGTTCTCCATTTCACCGTGGGAATTAAACAGAGCTGTTTAGCCTGGCATCGACCTATGAACCAGGAGGTCACAGTTCAATTCCCGGTCAGGGCACATGCCCGGGGTGCGGGCTTGATCCCCAGTAGCACAAGGCAGCCGATCAATGATTCTCTCTCATCATTGATGTTTCTTTCTCTCTCTCCTTCTTCCTTCCTCTCCGAAATTAATGAAAATACATTAAAAATAAATGGAGCTGTTTAGAGCCCTCTATGGATAGTAAATTTTCTTTACATTAAGAAAAAGAAAAGATGCGCACTGGTGACTCAATACCCAGGATATGATTGTGCTGCTGCTTATAAAAGAAATAGCAGAGGAACTAATGAACCCAGCACTGAATGTTTTTGCGGGATGATTCAGCCACTTCAGTTTGCACCATGAATGTCTAATAAAGGGTGCTGAGGTTCTGAGGGATATATTATCAGTAAGAACTCCATTTTTTTAATTGAAATGAGAGGGCTTCTTATTCGGAATAAAGCTTGCTCTGAAAATGTGTGATGCCTTAGCCTGTCTTTTGGACGGATGCTGACCTTTTTTCTCTCCGGTTGCTTCCCAAGGTGTATTATAGAGAAGATGGCGCACGGGCAGATTGTGTTCAAACTTACAGTATCGGAGAAAGAAACCACGTTTTATTATCGCACAGTAAATGGTTTGCAGCCTCCAATAAAAGTAATGACACTGGGGAGAATTCTTGTGAAGAAATGGATCCATCTGAGTGTGCAGGTGAGTAAAATAAAACATATTTAACATTTGGTTAAACATACCAATCTGTCTTCCTTTCTTTCCTTTCAATGGCATCTTCCCCATAGGATCTGAAGCGGGTTCTTTTTAGCTTTCAAGCATGTGCAAATGACGACTCAAGAGAATCGCTATTTAAATGACCTAATGATGCATCTCTTGATAGACCAGCATTGTCCCCTCAAAATTGCTGGGGAAACTCCCACGGAAGCTTAGGACAATGCTATCTCGAGTAATAATACCCTCATGAAATTTTTGTTGCCTTTGGTTAGTATGTTTTCTCTTGTTCAGAAATCCGTGAGGGCTTTTTTTGGTGTCTAGAAGTAACGTTACTGGCCGCGGCAGCATGGAAAGCCCTGCCTGGCTTTTGCAGCTGCCTTTTGCAGATAGCATCTGATGATGGGAATAAAATTTGGCTGTTGCATTAAAATGCTGACCTTAGGACTAATGAACTTGACACATAAGACACTCAGAAGGTGTTATATGATTACTTTAGTTGTCAGCCACAGTTTGTATTAACCTTAGAAGCTGCTAAAGGCTGAGAGAACTGTGAGATATCTGTTAGTTTATGGTTCCCGGAAGAGACAGGGTTTATCCTTTCGTGTCTGCAAGGCACTGGCTGGGCCCGTGCGGCTAAGAGTCTGCCTCTCATGGCAGAGGTACTGTGTGTGCAGTTCTCAGCATATGTTCCCATCGGGGCATCCAGACAGTGGTCCTTGTGAACCGCATTTGCACCAGGGGGTATATATATCCCCATTTTTAAAATAATAATATTTGATTTCTTGCATTTTTATCCCACCCAGTAGCAGGGAGCGAGTGGACTTCCTTAGGCCCTTGAGGATTGTGATCTGGGTTTTAGAGTCTGTTTCAGCATAGAAATTGTTCTTGGTGATATACGTACACTTTGTACATATCTTTGTTGTGCCTGATTGTAAATGAAATCATGCCATGTATTTGCATAGCTGTGCATGAAAAAGCCTTGGGAAGAATGTTTAAAATAGCAATACAGAGAGGCCACAATGGTTGATTTCTATAGGAAGGTATTGGTGAAGTGATAGTCAATCAGCATTTTATGCCTTATCTGCTCAGCTTTTAGTTAGGCTATGAGTTTAGCACATGCACTTGGCAGGGAGCCATATTTCTAGGCCACCAGCATTGAAAGGACCTGCAAAGGGGTGGTCATGCCTGATCCCAGGTTAGGACTGTAGAGCAGATGGGTTCAGTTTGTCAGAGCTTACCTCTCATTGTTCAGTAGTTAGCAGAGAGGGGCCTAATCTGTCCTATATCTCCAAATGGTCCATTCTAGCCACTGACTAGTACCACAGGACTGGGTTATAGTGTGAAAAATGTGCAAATAGAAACTGCCAAAAAAGGGGAATCTGCAGAAGATGTCAAATCAATGTGTTTTCATATGTTGGTATCAACGATGATAAAAAAATTCTTTTGACTTGCCGTTAAAATGTTGCCTTGTCTGTGAGCCTGTGCCATGTGTTGGCAGCAGCAGTTGATTAAAAGCCATCTAAATGGGAAGGGGACCAGGACCGAGTCCCTCTCCTGGGAGTAAGAGGCTCTTAGAGTGTCTCTTGAGATCAGCATTATCTTCTCAATACAAGTCAAATACGAGCCTTTCCTAGTTTAGGCAAAACTTCTTCATAAATCTTTAAATCTTACCTTTCTTTCAAGGAAAGGTTAAAGTACTTGTGATTTAATGAGTCCACTTTATTTCTTAACTGCCTGACTATCAAGAGAAAACTTGTCCTTTCCAATTTGTACACTTCTATTTATTTATTTTTACATGTTTTCCCCCATTCTACATTTTATGTTAAAACTATGCATCTAAACAGTCATGGACCATGAGAAAAACCATGCAGATCAGCCATGTATTCATCTGGCCTTTATTGACAGATTCAGGGGTATCCCAGCATTATGAAAATCTTGATTCATTCAAATAAAAGTGAGAGCGAGCACAATTATTTATTCTTAATGGGAGATCTGCATAGGGTTTCTTTAGTGGACACCAGTCTGAATATTTTTAAGATATTGTGAAATTTATAGTAATTCATTTTATAGACATTGAATAAGGAATGTGCTCATTCCTACAATGTTATAAAAAGAGTAGGAAGGATGCAAGATTAGGAGTAGGGAAACCTGAGTCAGGTCCCCATACTGTGTAGTCGTAAGAAATTCTCTTGACTCGGTTTCTGTGCTTGTGTAATAAGGGGATTGGACTGGACGGACTAAACGAGGCTTCCTTGACTTTTACATAAAGACGCAAGCGGACTGTGGAGTGAGGCACAGTTTATGGAAGCGTGGACAGCTGCTGGTCAGGGTGTCTGGGTGTAAGCGACAGCGAGCTCCGCATGCAGCCCACACCAGGCTGGTGCTGTTTTCTGCTTTCCCATGCTGTCTGGTATTTACACAGAAACATTGTTTGGAGTAGATTTTATGGCCAAGATAAGGGCAAAGGCAGCTTGTAATCGTTTCACCGTAGAACGGCAAAGAATATATTTTCATATGAAATGTAACTCACTGTTGCATTATTATGTAGCATATGCACTTTCTGTTTGATTTTGGGATTAGAGACTTTCACCATCACTAGGCATGGGCTAGAACACATAATTGATAGTCTGGGTTTAGTCAAATTGCGAATTGTAAGTCTGTAATTAATGTGTATGCATATTTTTACTTATGCTCCAATGTGTCCACAAGTCAATCAGTTTATATGGGGTGTGTATGCCTGTGTGTGTGTGTCTGTGTGTGTGTGTGTGTGTTTGTGTGTAAAAGAAAACACATCTTTACTCATAGAATTGGCTCAGAAACCTGAATTTAACTTACAGAGACTTGATGACATAAAATTAATGGATAGATTTCACTGTATACCTTACCTCAAAAAGTTCACTCCATATCAGCTTTCTATCAGCAAAACCAGAATTCTAATTTTCCAAATTTGGAAAAACAAATGATTTTTTAAACTAATTAGATCCCTTGGCAAAAAGAAAAAGAAAAAAAGAAAAAAAAAAGTGCCAGGGAGAGCCAGAGATTCTGAGCATTGAAAGTCTAATTTCCTAAACAAAAATGCGGAGGTTATGGTAATGGACCTAACAGCATCAGGAAGACTCCACCTGTTGGAATATGATTAGTTTTTAAATTAATATTCATTCAGAGACTTGAATCTGATGTGATTGTCAATTTAAATTTCACTTTGGGCTTTAATATATTGGTTACTTCAAATTATATCAAGCTGAAATTCGTTATGTCGTATTTTTTGTCCTAAAACTTGAAAAAATCAATCTTTTTATTATCAAACAGGGAACACTGCTTGCATTGGCTAATATTTTTAAGCCCAGTTTTTGTATTACTTCAGTATATGCTGTCCATATTAAAGAGATCTGTTTTGATTTTCTTTTTTAAAAATGGTTTGAAATACATAAGAGATGATACTTGAGCAGTTTCTTATGTGTTGGTTGAAAAAAGAAAGCAGCTTAGAAGTATATTATATTTAATTGCATATCATTTAAAAGTAAAACCTCAGAGTGTCCTATGAAAATACTGTTTTCCCCTAAGTAGTTCCACACATTTTATGGGATACATAGCATCAAAGAATCATCAGTGTGGTAACCTTATTGTAATTATGCTGAAATGCAGTAAAACAATTACTAAAATTAGAAACTGATAGATCCTGCAAATGGAAATAAGAAAGGGTTTAGCAGTGGGTTTGTTCACATTTCCCTGTGCTATTCTGAAGGCTACTTGATGCACTGCCAATTCAAGAGCCACAGATGATTCTAACTACAGTAACATAAAAAAAGAGCAGTTCTGATCTGTTACAAAGAAGACAGAAATGCATGGGTAAATAAAGTTTTGGGGATCAATAGATGAAGCACAGGAGTTTCATAATTATAGTTCATGAAATCTGTTCTTTTGATTTATGTATTCAATCTGAAAAAGGAAAACTATTGATAGTTCTGGAGAAAAAGAAAATGCAATTTAACCAACATTTGTTAGAATAGATAAACCAAGTCTCTCAATTAATCTCTGCAGTATATGCCCAGGTGCACACTTTGTAAAAGTATTTCCATGTCTCTATTGATTGGGGGCTCATAAAACGCCCTTGCAGCCTTCGGTGAGCGGTGTGTCCTGGGATTCCCATGGGAACACCATGTCAGCCCCCGCCCCGTGAAAAATCCAATCCCTATCGTCGCATTAATACTGTTCATTGCTTTTAACTATATGTGTATGTGTCTGTATTTGTAAAACATTGTTAATTTGTGCAAAGCCTTCTGTTTGTACCCAGCCAGCTTAATATCACCCAAGTCAGTTGAATAGCTTTAATTATGCACAATAAGTAAAGATCAATAGACTTTAACAACGCTTTTCACAATAATCAGTTAAAAATAATGATGATAGCAGCTGCCATTATCGAGTACTGATTATATGCACCGTATTAAACATCGTAATGCTTAATTTTCAAATGTTAATGATAGTTCTGTGACATTGGCGTATATTTTCCCCATTACAGAGATGAGAACAGTGAGCCTCTGGGAGGTTAAATTATCTGCCTAAATTTAGTCTCAAGTTTCTGTGCACAATTCCAGCTGACCTGTAACTGAAAAAAAAATACTAAAGTGCCATGAACCTGGGTCACCAAGATTTATCAACAAGTCCTTTTCCCTCAATCTCCACCTTTCTCCCACCAGCAAGTCCTTGGATTTTAATTCCTAAGCAGCTCTCCGAGCTGCCCACTTCTCTGCATACCTTCCATGGCCACTGCTGTGCAAGGTGGCCATAGCTCAGTGGGGCCCTGAGAGTGACGTCACGACCCTTTAGTTTTGTCCTCATATAAATTGTTTTTCTTCACTGCAACCAAAATGGTCTTTAGGACAGGTAATCTGCTCAGGTCATACCTTTTCCCTCCTCTGCCTCCCTCCCCATATCCTGTTCCTGCATAAAACCTTTCAATAAGTCCCACGGAAACATTCTAACATGGCCACCACTGCTCTTTAAAAGATAGCATCTTCCACCTGGCCGGTGTGGCTCAGTGGTTCCCTGTAGAATAACTACCCAGGCCAGCAAGGCGTGTCCTTTACTGTCTGAGGTTATGGTCAGTACTGCAATTGGCAGGGAGCCTTGCCTTTCGGGGGAGGGGGGAGGGGACAAGCAGAGTATTAATTCTCAATTATAAATACAGACTTGATGCAAGGGCAGCATTGAACTTGGCATCAGCATGTCAATATTTTAGCTAATTTCCAGGGCCATGAACACGTCAGGGGAAAGAGAAATTGTTGATGTTTCATAGGAAACAGTTCTGGAGCGAGGGGAGATCGCACCGTTTGTACTCTTTTACATGTCGATTCTATTAATCTCGGCAGGTATATCTTCCCGAAGCCACTGGATAATTGAAAAGATGCTTGTGAACCCTCAAGACGTGTCTCTCTCCATGTCACAAGCACCATGGCCTTGGCTTACACCTGACTTGTGAATGGGGGAAGCTAGTCATTATGATGCAGAGGCAGTTGTCTCTATTTGCAGAGCCCCTTGCTAGGAGTTCCTCCTGTTACCATATGTAGTTTGACGTTCATTTGTACCATGTGTAACTGGCTCATGTAGTGATTAAAATAATAAGCAATGCTTGATCATGTTTAAAATAAATACCAAGGATAAATTCTTCTATTAATTAGTGAGAGCTTATCCAAATTAGCATCTGTAATTATGAACTCTTGTTAATTTTTGTTGCAACCTATTGGATATCCTGGGATAAATCATTAACGCTAGTGTAGCTGAGCATTAATGATAGCTGGCTTAATTTTTAAGTATAGTGATACCACTCATCCTAATAGCTACACATTTTAGATACTATATCAAACAGCATCATAGAAGATGCACATGGAAATTTAGCATAAATGAAAAGGTGTTAGGTTTGCTTATTGAGCCACATAACAAAACCCAGAATGTGTCCTTCGCAGGCAGAGTTTGATTCAAGCTTTCCTTGTACTCTGACTCAGTTTTGTACAGCTTCCGTTTCCTGAAGTTCAGTGACATATCTTTCTATTGAAAATATTCTCCCAGTCTGTAGCTTGTCTTCTTTTATTTTTTTGTTAATCCTCATTCAATGATATTTTTCCATTGATTTTTAGAGAGAGTAGAAAGGAGAGGGAGAGACAGAGAGAGAAACATTGATGGGAGAGAGACACTTATTAGTTGCCACCCGCACACGCCCCAACCAGGGCCCAGGAGGATGGAGCCTACAGCCAAGGTATAAGCCCTTGACAGGAATGGAACCTGTGACCCTTCATTCTGCAGGCCAGTGCTCTATCCACTGAGCCAAACTGGCCAGGGCTGTAGCTTATTTTACTTCTCAACACTTCTTTTCCAGATCAGATGTTTTCAATTCTCCAAGTCTTGATTCTCCTCCACAGTGGATTTGCTTTGGGTCATTTTTCAGAATCCTTAGGTAATTCCTTTTTGTATTCTGTCCAGATTTTTTAGTTGTAATTAGTAGGGGGAGGGAGGAGAGAGAGAGAGAGAGAGAGAGAGAGAGAGAGAGAGAGAGAGAGAGAGAGAGAGAGAGACTGATGTGGGCTTACTCCTTCAGAATCAGATCTCTGTGGTGCTTTTTAATTTGCAAAGTTATAAAAATTAGTTTTGATCCATATTTCTGATTACCACTTTCCATATGAAAAAACAAAAACATCAAAAACTGTAAGATTGTTTTAACTTCAGAAGTAAGTGAAAAATCATGTGACCACTGACCTAAAACCCTGGAAAAGCTAAACCTTAAGATGTTGAATCCTATTTAGTGTGTTCTGAATTCCAGCCCCTAGAATGTGTGTTGTCTTACTTAGGTACCTTGCAGAACTCTCATTTAATTCTTATCTTTTTTTTAAATGTATTCTTTTAGTATTTTTAGATTTTTTTAAATTACATTTTCAATTTAAATATTTGCTGGAAAATAATAATTTTTAAAAAGAGGTAAATAAGATTGTTAAGGAAATGTTTTCTTACCATATGGAGAAGCCTCTTTTTAATTCAGTATTCTTTGGTGACACGAGCTACCACCATATAGTAGAGGACCCACAGTGGGCTTAATGGACGGTCCTGTGCCACTGTGAGGACTGGCCAGGGTGTCTTCTGTGATTACATGGAGGGAGTTGAAGAGAACCTCATGTTCAGTTCCCTAGTAAACAAGTCAAATCCTCTTGCCTAAGGCGTTTGGCCTTTGTGAGTATAAAAGACCACAGACACCTACTATGCGCAGCACGTGTTATGAGGTCTTGAGGGCACTGAAGAAAGTGAAGGCAGAGCCTCTGACCTCAAGAAAAGAAACTAGGTTGGATGTTGGGTACAGATTTGAAGGAAATAATTTTTGAATAAAGGAGAGATTTTAAAAAAAATCACAGACTTTATAAAACCAAAATTTTAGAATATGTAGAAAAGAGGAAAAAAGGGACGACAAACCCTACTGAGCCCCCTTAGTGCATATGTAATTCTGTCTACCACCCTCCTCTTTTTCAGTTAACATTTGTTTCCCGTAGCTTCATAGGTCAAGGTCGGTCTTGAGGGAAGTACTGGAGAGTCGGTGAGAGAAGATGAAGAAGGTTGTTAAAGAAGGAACTAGCATGATAACTCAGGATCCTGCTACATTCTGGGTTGATTTTCTTTATTGTTGTGTTGTTGTTGTTTTATAAAGTAGAAAGCTTTGTACTTGTCTTTATTTCCTGTAAAGACTTATCCTTAACTATTTACTATCTCTTGGACTACAGCTCTTAAGGGGACAGGCAGTACTTAGGTATCATTTAAAAAATTAACATATCATTGTCATTCGGTTTCCTACTGAGTCCAGGGTTTTCCACGGATTATATTTAGGAGTTCCCTGTGCAGAAGGTACAGATGAGACTACTGAGTCACGGGGAGGGTGGGGCTATTTAACAGGTGAGCAGTGTCACAAGCAGATGGGCAGTCAACATATTATTCTTGGTGGAAGATAGGCACTGACAGAAGAGGAATGACTGGGGATTCTGTTCAATACAGGATTAAGACCAAGGACGAGAGCACATGGGCACCCCCAGAATCTGCCCAAGAGGTCACAGCGCCTAAGGGAAGACAACTCTAAGCACGTCACTTAACCTCACCACCTTAGTCCTCTTGTTGGTCTAATGCAGAGCTTATGCAAACTCAAGACATGTCAGAAAATATCCGCAAGGCATTGTCTCAAATTGACCCTCTGGATTCCTCCATGCTGCCTGGCTATTATTTATTAAGATGTATCGGGGCAAGTCTCAAATGGTAGGAGAGATAAAAGGTAGATCTGCTAAGGGAGGAAGTGGGGTTGAGCACAATGCCACAGAAACTCACACTAATCCAGGAGGACTCCACCTGCCAATCAAACCCATATTCACTTAAAAAAAAGAAAAGATTAATAATGGCTTGTTAACTGAGCAAGCTGGCAGATGTTGGGAGGAGAGAGATGCGATCTCAGGGCATCCATGACCAGGTGATGACTGACTGACCAATTTCAAAAGCTGCTATGAAGGATCGTCAAGTCCAGGTCCATGTGTGTTTTGATGATAGTTGCATCTATATTTAAAGCTTCTGTCACTGGAAGCACTCCTGGTGTTGTCAGGCTGTCTAGTGGGCTGGGCGAGCTGCAACTTCTCGCAATTGAATGTCAATAAGACCAGAGCAATTTTGGTTGATTCATAGCCCCAGCTTAAGCATATTCACTCGCGCAGATTACATTTGACAGATAGTTACCTTCAGCTGAACTCGGTGGTGAGAAGCTTGGGCGTGCTCTTGACAGTGAGCTCTGAGTTGATGCCTAATGTTTATTTCATATTCTGTTTTTACCTTCCCCGATACGGCATGTGTAAATCTGTATTTAAATATATCCTCAGCTGATGTTTTCTCCAGCCCACTTGTTACCTCTGGACAGACTGCTGTAATGGCTCCATTTCATTGTTTTAAGAAAAATAACTTGCATGCAGTCCAGCTTTAATTTCACCAAACCCAATCAGTGGTGATTAATTTAAAGTGTTTCCTTGATGAGCAGTTGCAACACCAGAGCATGAAATTGCTCAAGTGAGGGGAGAATTCTTACATCTCTAAAAACTTAGTCTTCAAAATGGGGTGTGTAATTGTGAATAGCGAGAAAGTATGTCCATGTCTACTTGCCATATCGCTCTTTATCTTCTGTCGGCATTGAGGTCCCTCTGTTCTCCTCGGATCTTAGGGATAGAATTAACCATTTCAGGAATACTTACCCCTTTAAAATGAATATGGTTTTAAAAACATTCTGAAATGTTTTCATTGAACAATAACGTACATATAACCCAATACACTTTAAAAAACAAAACAAAACCCACTGTTGCTGCCCAGCCAGTGTTGCTCAGTGGTTGAGCATTGACCCATGAACCAGGAGGCCATGGTTTGATTCCTGGTCAGGGCACATGCCCAGGTTTTGGGCTTAATCCCCAATGGGAGTGTGCAGGGGGCAGCCAATCAATGATTCTCATCATTGATGTTTCTATCTCTCTCTCCCTCTCCCTTCCTCTCTCTGAAGTCAACAGAAACATATTTTACAAACACACAAATAAACTGTTGCTGTTTCTGAATATTTAGATAGGGAAAATAATTAAGACTTGGGGTTTTATGTTCAGGAAGAGGTGCACTTATTGTGTGAATTCAGTCTTATGATACTAAATTCCGAACTTTTCAATTATGTTAAATTCATTAAGATTCTGGCTGGGAAATTTAAAGAACATAGAGATCTTATAACCTGAGCCTAAGTTCTGTACAAATAACTCTGCAAAGCTCTGGAATCCTTTATTTAACTCGGCGAATGAGAGTTGTGTTTGCATCAGACTCACCCTTCCTTGAAGTAGTGATTTCAAAGCAAACCTGTTCTACTCATGCATTTCCATCTTTTCTAGAATCTGAGACTTTAAGACATCAAACAATTCAAATTATATAGTTTGCATTTCACACAGAAGAAACACTCATTCAAAAGTTGATAAAAATATATTAATTATTTTCTCCACATTTACTGGTATACTTTCTCTGTCTCACTCTTTTCTAAAACTGACAGTCAATTTTTTTTCTCTTTTACTGACAGCTAGTAAATGTACTGACAGTTGAGAAATAAGATGTAAATGCAAGTCACTATTATTTTGTCCACCTGATACCTGAGCATTAGGTGGAAATGCTTGACTATATTTTAAAATAAAAACGAAATGATTTCCAATGGGTCTGATGGGAAGATATATAGAAAAACTGTTCTCTGTAAATAAAAATGTGTTAGAGGCAATGCTTTAGTGCATTTAGAAATACCATACTTTTCTCATTAGGGATGTGACTAGTATTTGCATTGAAGAAAATAGGGCAATTATTTAAGGTGTGCATTTACTTTCTGTTCCATTAGCTATAAATCTTTTGAGCATGAAATTAATGGAGAGTTTATAAATGGAGCAGAGGAAGCAGGTTAAGAACTTACTATCTGATTAAGAATTTTCTCCCGATGAAATATTAGAACGAGGATTTAAATTGTTTTATGCTAATTAGAAAAGTCCTGTTTAGTAATTGTAACTCTTGAAGAAGTGCTAGCTAAGTCATTGGGTGTGACAAGTTATCTGTTGGTAGAAGTATGTTGGGTTAACCTGAACTAACTCTTATCATACAAGGACTAATTCCTTACTTCCATTAAAGAGTGATTTGCCATTTCCCTATGTTGTTAGTAACAGCTGAGTTATAAAACATAAGATAAATGGTAGTGTTCATTTATGTATGACTTAATTGGTATTCACAGGATTTTATTTCATTTTTCCCACCTCAATATTATCCATATATATATATGTGTGTGTGTGTGTGTGTGTGTGTGTATATATGTATATATATGTGTGTGTGTGTGTGTGTATATATAGATACATATATATATATATGCATGCGCTGGGAGTAGAAGCCTTGGAATTTAGAGATTTTAATATGCAATTTAAAACTGATCAATTTCATCAAGAAACTTGCCCTCATTTAGATGCTGAAAAAATGGGGCCATAGTTCCTCTTAATTGTTTTTCTCTGCTTGTGTCTCTACTTCTTACATTCTTACCCTTGTACTGAATCACATATAGCTTTGTGAAAATTTGTCAGAGAAAATTCAAGTAGATTTGTGTTTAAACAGAGTGATTTCACTGTCCCTTTGGTTGAAGAATACATTGGGAGGCAAGAAAAGTCCTGCCTGACAAGTTACAAAAGGCCGGCATTCCCTCCCAGAAGAGCAGCGGGAGTTTCACAGGGGTGTCCGCTGCGTACACGTTGCTGTGGACTGTGGAGCTCTATGTAGATAGGTTGTAGCTCGGCTTGTCCTCCATGTCACTCTTTGATTCCTCTCTCTGTTAACATGGCATTTGCATTTCGCTCTGCCTGAGAAACGGCCCGTGCAAATGCCTGGCGACAGGCTGGAAAGCTGCTTTCATGGTGGAAGTGAGGCGTTTTCTTGTTCACTGTGTTCACAGTAAAATTGCATCCTCTGAGTCTTAAGTAACTGGGAATCCCTTTGTGCATTTGCAATTTCTATTTGAAGGCAAAATATTAAAGCACAAAGAAAGAGTGGGGCACTTTTTACATTACAAAACGACAAAAGCAACCAAGTTAGTTGGTTACTGTCAGCAAGAACCAAAAAGCAGCAGAACCAAAAGACCCAACTTTACTGGATTTCCAGTGAAAGATAAAAGGCTTAAGGAGGAGATGCTTAAGTATCACTTAGAGTGGTCACCTGAGAATGAAAAACATTTATAGAAAAATTATGTGATATTTAGCTTTCTCTGACTGGCTTATTTTGCTTAGCATAATGCTCTCCAGTTTCATCCATGCTGTTGCAAATGGTAAGAATTCCTTCTTTTTTAGAGCAGCGTAGTATTCCAGTGTGTAGATGTACCACAGTTTTCTAATCCACTCATCTGCTGATGGGCACTTAGGCTGTTTCCAAATCTTAGCTATGGTGAATTGTGCTGCTATGAACATAGGGGTTGCATATGTCCTTTCTTATTGGTATTTCTATTTTCTTGGGATATATTCCTAGAAGCAAAATAAGCCAGAGAAAGATAAATATCACAGGGTCTCACTCATTTGTGGAATATAATGAACAACATAAACTGATGAACGAAAACAGAACCAGAGTTGTAGAAGCATTGGATAGACTGTCCAACATATGAGGGAAAGTGGGGGATGAGGGGGTAAAAGATCAACCAAAGTACTTGTATGCATGCATATAAGCATAACCAATGGACACATACCGGGGTCAGGGGGGTGAGGGCATGTGCTGGGGGTTGGGGGCAGCCAGGAAGAGGTCAATGGGGGAAAAGGGAGACTTATGTAATACATTAAACAATAAAGAAATTTTAAAAAAAGAAAAATTATGAGTACTTTGCCATACATTTGTTTCATTGACTTATCATCTTGGAAACACACTTTGGGCATCCGTATCGTACATGAAAGTTAGATTGTTTTTTGAAGAGAATAATGGTAATAATTATATTCCCTGAGTTGAATGTATAGAATTGTGTGTGTGTGTGTGTATGTGTGTGTGTGTGTGTGTGTTTACTGTAAACAGCCAGGTTACTAGATCATGCCAGAAGGTAGTTAATTCTGGGCAAAGACTTTCCCCCTTTTCCCATAATGCTATTCGGCTGACGGCTAGTTACTGTGTGACTCAGGCTTGATTCTCAGGAGATTTGGACAAAAGAGAAGGTCAGAGGGCCAGGAGAGCCTGATAGACTCAAGGAGACATTGGCGTTGGATTCTCACACCAGAATCTTGCCTCCTCATCCCTAATGCAGACAGTGTAATAACGGGGGAGAGGGAAGAGGGAGGGAGGGCGGGTGGAGACGTCCTTTCAGGTTAAATGTTCAAATAAGGTCCTTCACTTCTGTCTCTGTTAGCACAGGGCATTGGAAACCCTGTGGCACATTTTGAAAGTGTTGCTTTAAAATAGACTTTAACACTTGAGGATCTGCATAGGGTCTTGTTGAGTGCTTAATAGATCCTGTGTCTGCCTGCTGAGGTCTCTGCCGGGGCAGCGTCCACCTCAGTAACTGCTGACGTGCTTCGGCCTGCCTGGAGACTGCAGGCTGGACTCCCACCACTCTTATACCCCAAACTCCTGGTCTCATCTATAATAATCTATAATAATAAGAGCATAATATGCTAATTAGACTCGATGGCCTTCCGGACGAAGCCGGGGCTGCTAGGGAAGCCTGGGTCCCGGGTGCTGGAGGGAAGCCCAGGTTCTGAGTGCCAGAGGGAAGCCAGTGCCAGCAGCCAGGGGAAGGAAGGCCTACTCTTGCACAAATTCCATGCATCAGGCCTCTAGTAATTATATAATGTTCCATATCTGAAGAAAATCGCCTAAATGGCATAATGTTGGTCTTGGGTAGTTTAATTTGCATGGGATACTCCATGCAGAAAAATTTGGTCTGCATTGAAGGACTTTTTTTTTTTTTAAAAAAATCAGGTCAGCTTTATCCAAGAAAATTTTATCCAAGTAAATTGTGAAAATGGGAAGTAGAAACAAAGTCGTTAAAAAATGGATGCCAGAGCCTGACTGGTGTGGCTCAGTGGTTGAGCGCTGACTCATGAACCAAGAGGCCACTGGTTCTGTTCCCAGTCAGGCACATGCCCAGGTTGTGGGCTTGATCCCCAGTAGGGGGCATGCAGGAGGCAGCTGATTGGTGATGTTTCTCTCTCATTAATGTTTCTATCTCTCCTGTTCCCTTCCTCTCTGTCTATTATCAATGAAACATTTTCTTTAAAAAAATGGATGTCAGAGTTTGTTGTAACTGCTACATATTATTGTTTTGAAAGCTTATTGCTTGAATCTGGTCATCTAATTGTTAGCACTACGTTCTTTAGATGGTAATGTGAATGTTTAAATTACCTCTTTTCCCCAAATCTTTGCCCAAGTTGATGACACCATCTCAGGTTTTGTTGTTGGGAAGGGGATAAAAGACAGGAAACGAACTGTTGGCAGGACTCCATTTCAGCTTACAAATGACTCTCAGGATCTGAGGACATCAGTCGAGTCCTGGCACGGGCTAGGGTTTGGACTGTTCACAGAATGATTTCCTGTATGTCCATCTCCGTGCTGAGACCTTGATTGATGCCCCTCTGACGTGGGGTCAGGAGTGAGTGCACATCCTGGCAGGGCCTTGGCTCGCTCCCTGTAGTGGAAACAGAAACCCACCTTCATTATCCTTCTTCAGGCTTCAGCTGACTTAATTGTATGCAACTTTATCACTACAATTGAAAGAGATTTAAACCACTGGCAAAGATTTGGAAACAGCGGGAGAGGTGGTTTAAAATTCAGCACAGAGGGAGTGGTCAGCACAAATGAAAGACTTGAGGTAACTTTGAAGCATCTTCCCATTTTCTTGTTTCTTGTGTCTCACTCACCCTTCTCCTACAATTCCCTGTCTTCTCCCACTTCCATACTTTACTGAGTTTAGATGAAAATTTAATGGGTTCCTAAAAGTTGCTACTATTACCCTTCTGGGAAATGAGGGAACAGCAGTGAACAACACAGCGAAAGAAAAGGAAAAACCTCTTCTTGTGGAGTATATATTCCGGGCAGGGAAAGGGGGTTAACAACAAAAAAGAAAAATAAATAAAATATGCAATGCGTTAGGGGTGGATAAAGAGGATACTTGCATAGGATAGGGCGTTAGCAAGGATCGCAGGCTGTAATTTTAGATCGGGTAGCGAGGAGAGCTTCTGCTAAAGTGACAGTTGAGAAAATATCTGGAGGAGGTGAAGGAATAAGCCAGCAAGTGTCTACAGAAACAATGTCAAGGAGTGGAAATAAAAAATACAAGGATTTGAGGAAAATAAGAGCCTGGAATATCTGAAGGTGGAAGTGTAGCCATAACAGAGAGCATAGGCCATACTACTAGGAAATAAGCCGGAGATAACAGGAGATGGACTGGAGAGGGATTGTTGAACATTTTTTCTTTTTTTACTCTGGATGAGAACTCATTGGAGGTCTCTTTGCAAAGGACTGATAAGCTCTCATTTTGTTTTAGCAAAGGACCCTTGGGCTGCTGTCTGGGGCTCACAGAGAGCATCTGGGAGGCTAGTTAGGAGGCCAGTGCAAAAATCTAGGGGAGCAAGTGGTGGTGGCGCCGGCCAGGGTTGTAGCTGGTGAGGTGGTGAGCAGGGAGTGGATTTTGGATCTATTTTGAGAGTAGGACCTCTCCTCTGGATTTGCAGTATCTACAGAAAGCGATTCCGGTCTCTCCCTATCACCTAGGAAATGGACAGTAAATCAGACCATTGCCGGGTTTTCCATCATCTGTATGTGTAAAGTAATAGCCTTTCTTTTTTGAAGTAGAGAGAGGAAGAGAGGAATTTAATAGTTTGGGAAGAAGCGGTCATGAGAGTTTCATATCCCTCCAAGTCAGGACAAAGAAAACTACTTGCATCCCTCTATTAAATTGTTAGAGATTGATTACATTGGAGGCTTGCTGGTAGGAAGTTGTCATATATGGAGAGCTTGAATAGATACCTAGGGAGAACGGCAAACCCAGAGCATCATAGGCACTCGGAAAATGTAACGCACTTAGGCATAGATCACTGCCCAGGCCTGGCTTGTCTGAGTTGCTCAGAGAGGAAAAATCAGAAGTGTGTGTGTGTGTGTGCATCTTTCCTACAGTCAAAGAGAAAGAAGCCAAAAGCAGTTGTTCAGTGATTCAACGTAGTAATGAGGACATGTGCGCATCTCAGATATTTGTGGGCAGCCCCTGTGATTAATTTCTGCCAAAGCAACCTTCAGGATTAATTGTTTCAACTGTGTTTTTTATATTATTTGTGTGTGTGTGTGTGTGTGTGTGTATATCCCACTCACTGCCACCACCTCTTCTGCTATTAAGCCATATATATATGTGTGTGTGTGTGTGTATATATAAATATATACACACACACACACACACATATATATACACATATGTACACACACATATATATGACTTAATAGTGGAAATGGAATAGACTGGAGGATTTATTTATAATTTAATAACTAGAGGAAGACTCATGTTAGTGAGGAGCAAGGTCACTCTGCAAAGGCGAAGAGTCCCCATGTGACATATTTCATCTCTTCAAAAATGGTGCCCTTTTATTGCTCAGAATTGTGACCCAGCGAAGATTGTGTTGGTGGTTTTATTTTTGGAGTATCAATTAGTCAATCAATCAGTTTGTAGTTATCGAGCATCTGCCCGGCACGTAGGGCACGCTCATCAAATTTGCAAATGACACAGATCAGGGTAGATGGTAAATACTCAGATGACAGACAGAGCGTTCAAAAAGATTTTGACAGCCCAGCGCGATGGGCTGGATGGAACAGGATGAACTGTAAGGTGGGTAAATATAAAGCCCTGTCCTTGGCTCCAGAAAACTAACAGCCGACGGACAGGGGACAGGGCGGGGCGCCGGGCCTCAGCGGTGAAGTGCAGGAAAGACAGTATTTTAGCCAACAGTCAGCTCTACCTAACGTATCCCTTTGGGCTGCATGATGTCATTGCCAAAAATCTCACAGGCCATTTTGGATTAGATTCAGGCCATAATCCTGTTTTAATTTGGCAAGTCAGCCCACACGTAGAGATTTGAGTATTTCTGGAGCCACATTTTAAGAGGAGAGAGACCCCAAACCATGCCGTATGGAGAACATTGCAGAAACTAAACACATATGTCCTGAAGACACGGGAGAAGGACAGCTCTCTTTGCACCTGCACAGACTCTGTCATGGAAAAGGCATACGGATTGTTGGGTGAGATCTCAGTGGTTAGAGCTGGGGCTTATGCATTGAAGTTACAAGGTGGCATCCTTCCGTTCATCTAGCACAGTTCAAAGACGAAAGGGTTCCCCAAACCCGCAGAAGCAGAATACTGGAGCGATGGAACCTCCTGGTCCTCATTTTGGGGTAACAGCACTGCAGAGGGGCAGTCTGAGAAGCCTTGCTCTCCTGTTGATACGTACGGGCTCCTTGAGAGAAAGGATCATGATTTCATTCTCTTGGGCTAACGTACAGGGCCAATGTGGGTACAGGGGTGACCTCATTGAGTTAAATGTAAATTAGGAGGATACAGGTGACAGGAAAATTATAAAACGATTTCCCAGGCGAGGAAGCCAGAGCAGGTACTCCAGCAGGGTTTTCCCTGCCCATCAGCAGTTCCTCTTGGTGCTGGAGGCCAGCAGGCGTAGAAGAGCAACAGAGATTTGACCTTGCAGTGGCACCTGTGATTGTGGACAGTGACTGTAATACAGGTGGACTCGGTTGCATTTTTTTCCTCTTGGTAGTGTCTCAGATATCTACTGTATGACTTTCTGGAATTGTGAATTACACTCACATAAGAATGGCCAGGAATTGTACTTAAAAAAAATCTAATACACTCTTGTGCTCAAGGAATGTGTACGGTCTGTCACAGGGATACAAACTGGACCGACACGGTTAAACTAAACTGTGAAACCCCGAGAGAATGAAGGCGTGAGAATTTCCTGCTCCCCTGTATCTTTATTTCCAGCGTGATTTTGGATTTCTTATGAAAGGTCTCAGGCTTTTCTGCAGCTGCTACTGATTCTACCACTGTGTTCCTTCCAGCCACACCAAGGAATGTCGGTGAACTCCCCTAATTCTCACAGGGGCAGAGAATGAGATAGGTGGGAAAGGGCTTTCGCAAAGGGCTTTCTTTTCACAAATCAGGGATTCTATCGCATAGATTTCTATTCCCCTAAATAACTGGCGAGGGGGTCATCGGAATGAGCTATTGCAAAAAGCCACCTTCGCCTTCTCGGTTCTCCTGGGATGGGCCCCTGAACCAGAATTGCAAAGTCGTTCAGAGAATCTTGGCATGTAACACAGGGCACGGAGCACCAAAGAGGTCATCCTACTTACAGCAAGGCGCTCGGTAGGGAAGGAGCGGCGGCCCAGAGTGTCTTGGGATCATCCTTAATCATTTCTTAAGCACCAGGGAAGTGAAAACCTCCTCCTGGGATTCACTGCTTGTGACACCGAATCCTTCCACTAAGCAAATATGTGATGAGTCGATAAAAAAGAAAAGGAAAAAAAAGGAAGAAGAAGGTCCTGAACTCTTGACTGCAGATATAATACCGTGAACACAGAAAATCAAAAGCATGCTTTCTATCTGCCTCCAAATAAAGGTGCACTTAAACTTGTAAAAGACAACATTTCTATTTGAATGATATGACAGAACCGTCACAGGAGTGTTACCTGCCATAAAGCAAGCCGGAGAATTATTGCCTTTATTAGACCAGTGACACTGAGCTTTCGCCATACATTTCTAACTTCTGTCCCTCTACAGAGACAATTTTCTTTTCTTAAATAAACTGTCATGCTAGTGTTAATATATGGCCGGCGCGCTCATGCTCTGAGAATACTGCTGATATAAAACATGTATATGTTAGATTGGTAATAGTATCTTTAGTGTAGCTGACTAGAACAAATGGGTTTCCCTCATGGCTGTGCTAATGTGATAAAGGAAAATTGGCTGTTCATCAGCTTTTGGCTGGGCAGAGACAGTGGAGAGGGAACCACATTCTTTTTTATGCATTAATACCATCGAGAACTTTCCACGAGTGATATTTCATGTGCCCCGCGTGTTGCTCAAAGATGTTGTAAAACATGAGATAATGCTACAAATAACAAAGTAGAAAAGCCGGTATCTTTTATAATGATAACAGTCAAACACCAAATGACAGTAACAGGCTGTAAAAAATGGGATGCAAAAAAATTAAATAAATAAAAAGACAGTCCTTCTCCCGCAGCGGAGAGGTATACATCCAGACCCACAGGAGTTGGCGTGTGAGTGTGTCTAGGTCTTTATGTTAAAGCCTGTGTTACAATGAAGTAAAAGGCAACATGGGGAAAGGGGGTTTAAGAAAGAACCTGGTGTAAACGAAAGAGGTTGATAGAATGGAGAAAAGCCAGAGTAGAAAACTTTCTATAAATTAATATTACCAAGTAATTATTTTGTTAACGTTCAGATTTTTTGTTTATTTTGTTTTGGAGAAAGAGGTTTGTTCAAAAGGTTCTTAAGGCAGTCATGTGATTTAAAGATGCTGGAGAATTACTTGTTTTCATCAGTTTTTGTGGGGCCATTTTAATAGAATAGCATTTGAATGCTATGATTTGATATATTTTCTTAAGAAAATGTCAGCCTCTAAACATTTCAACTGCAAGACATTACATTTCTCTTTCTCTTTCTCGACCCCATCCACCTCACCAGCTTTTGTTTGCCAAGTCAGCCCCTGGACTAATGAGAGTGTCAGTGATTCCTTTTACATTTAACTTAAAAGCACTTAAACAGGACTATTTGTAGAGACTAAAGTTGAGGTCAAAACAGCCTATCAGTTTATTTGGAAGGATGCAATCATTGAGGATTTTCTAGAGATATCATCTGTGAAGTAATCTGTATGAAACTTTGCATTGCTCCTCAGGGATCACTTTACACAAACAAACATTTCATAAGGTTGAGTGGTGTGAATCAAGGGACCACCAGGCCAGAACCCCTGGAACAGACCTGCTGGCCGCCTGTTCTTATAACGTTTTCCTGGGAGACATTGTGCTCAGTCATTGATGTGTGGTCTGTGGCTGGATTCCTGCTACAACCACAGAATTGAACAGTTGTGACCTGGATTGTTTGAGCCACAAAATCATTTGCTTGCAAATAAAAGAAAATTACTTTCTGGCTGTTTACAGAGGAAGTTTGCTAATGCCTGTGTAGAGAGTTATTAGGTTGCTAAAATAATTAGCCTAAAAAAAAGATTGGCAAATTTATTTTTATTCTATATTGGGAGAGGACAGCTGAGAATTATTAACACCTGAGAAAGTAAATGTTTATATGAAGCATTTTGCATTAGCAACTTAAATTGAATCATATCTTTGTCATATAACTATGTTTAGAATGTCTGGTTGTGACCATTTCTCACTTTTGTATTCACTTTTGTTTATTTTTAAATATGGCTATGCCACATTTATCCTAGTAATTAAAGAAACCACATATCTTCAAAAATTTATGAAAGCATGGCCGTCAGAGCTCTTAAATATATGGGACAACAATTGTGTGAGCCTGTGAATACACTGGTAGGTACCATCACAGTCGAAAACCACAATATGTAGACATACATCATTGAGCCATTCAAATAAATTTTTGTCCTACCAACTGAAGAAAATTGAGAAATAGAAAATTAACTTGAGAAAGACTACTGAAATGTAGTTATCACAAAATTAAAGGATATGCCATTGAACTAATGACGGTGATAATTTCTTGCAGGTGCATCAGACAAAAATCAGTTTCTTCATCAATGGTTTGGAGGAGGACAGCACAGCTTTTGATGTGCAAACTCTAAGTGGTTCAGTTATAGATTTTGCCTCTGGTGTTACGCGGATAGGTCAGAGTTTAAATGGTAAGATTCTGCCTTCAGAAAATTATTTATTCGATTGTATTGTTACTGTGTCAAAAATAATATTTAAAAAATTTTAATACGTATACCTAGAAATATGGTTGTAAATATAATTTTTCCAAAATGAAATTATGATACAAAGGCTTTCTTTGAGGCCTCTAAAAATAAATACATCCCCTCTATATATCTATAGACAACTTTTTATGTTCACATGCCTTCTCATCCTATATAATAAAGAGGTAATATGCAAATTGACCATCACTCCAACACACAAGATGACCACCCCCATGTGGTCAAAGATGGCCACCCCCATGTGGACACAAGATGGCTGGCAGGGGAGGGCAGTTGGGAGGGACCAGGCTTGCAGGGGAGGGCAGTTAGGGGTGACCGGGCTGGCAATGGAGGGCAGTTGGGGGCAACTAGGCCTGCAGGGGAGGGCAGTTGGGGGGGGGGAAGGCCTGCAGGGGAGGACAGTTGGGGGGGGCAGGCCTGCAGGGTAGGGCAGTTGGAGGTGACCAGGCTGGCAAGGGAGGGCAGTTAGGGGCAATCAGGCTGGCAAGGGAGGGCAGTTAGGGGCAATCAGGCTGGAAAGGGTGGGAAGTTAAGGGTGACTGGGCCAGCAGGGGAGGGAAGTTGGGGGTGACTGGGCCAGCAGTGAAGGTCAGTTCGGGGTGACCAGGCCAGCAGGGGAGGGCAGTTAGGAGTAATCGGGCCGGTAGGGGAGCAGTTAGGCATCAATCAGGCTGGCAGGGGAGTGGTTAAGGGGTGATCAGGCAGGCAGGCAGGCTAGCGGTTGGGACCCAGCAGTCCTGGATTGTGAGAGGGATGTCCCAGATTGGAGAGTGGAGAGGGTGCAGGCTGGGCTGACGGACACCCCCCCCCCCCCATGAATTTTGTGCACCTGGCCTCTAGTTTAAAATAACTGCAGTGTGTATGATTGTATAGCTATAACAAAAACTTTTTATACTTGTTTCTACTAATGAGCATGTTATTTATAATATTTTGATATTGGCAGTTATTTGATAGAAAACACGATGTATCTGTATTTATATCTATTGATCTCATATGCACATAAAATCACAATGATATGTACACATATACATGCACACACATTTGAGCAGTTGTCTGGTAGTGGAGTTCCTTAAGACTTTATACTTTTGGTGTCATTGTACCTGAGTTCAAATCCCATCTTCCCACTTACTAGCCATGTGACCTGGGTCACCTTTTTAATGTCTCAAATTTAAAATGATGTAGTTATTCCAGATTTAAAATGATGACGACGATAATGATATTACAGTTTCATTTGAGGATCACATGAGGTATATTATGAAAAGCATGACTATTTTTCGAGAATTTGGCATATAGTAGTTGTTCAATATTTATTGAATAAATGAATAACTGTAACTGGGCCTTGTATATACGAAACCATATTGAGAGTTAATGTTATTGTTAATATTATGTTTGCTCTGCTAACGTAAGTCCATAGAAGTTAGGTTGAAGTATATGGTCATTTTATATTTTAATGCATATTAGACAGATTGCCCTAATGCATAACAACAGGCTACTTCCTGTTGCCCATATTTTAAAATATGGGCAAGTACTTTCTTCCTTAAACACTAGCTGACCTTACAAATTATTCGTGTGTTTTTTTTACCTTTGCCATTTCTCTCATTGAAAAATATTGCCGGATGTCTCTTTAAATTATTTGGCCATTAGTAAGTTTGAGTAGCTTTCCACGTGTATTTCTCGTTTGCATTTCGTTTGTTGTGTGTTTGTATTCATACTCTGGAATTTCTTACTTGTAAAAGCTCATACATGTTAAGAATGTTATGCTCTGCATGTCTTTTTTCCAGATTTTAGGTAGCCAAATACATTTGCATTATAGACAATTAAAAATATTTAAAAAATTTAAGAAAGGCGTAAACATGGATGCAACATAACACATAAATATGAAGGAGCCAGTTTGATGAATTTTTTATCTGTATCAGTAATTAGTATATTGAAGAATTTTATAAAGTACTCTGCATTCAGAATTTCTTAATAACACATTAAATCTTAGGAGCCTTGTTTCAATATTTAATCCCCATTAGTACTTCTGAAAGTGTTTTATTGCTCAAGTATTGCTCAAAGCATTCAATAGCCCCATAAATTTGTCCGCGATGCATGCCGGGGTTGAAATGAGTTGCTCACACTTCAGGGTCCTAACTGTGGAAGCCATGCTTCAAAAGGGTGGTGCGGAGCCAGTGTGCTAGTCACTTCCAACTGTGTGAAAGTAAATTTAACTTCTGATTAGAAAGTTTAACATTGGAAAAGGGTTTATTTCAAATGTTACTTAGTTCTTCTTACGGCTTTCTCCTTAAGTTCCAGGCATCACAGAACTGAAGGAGAAAAGAACATTTAAAAATAAATTTTCTCTTTATTCCATCAATTTATAGGTACAGTTATACCTACTGTATCTTTTCTCTAATTAGAGATGGCACATAGCTGGCTCATTACTTCTGCCTAATGAGCCAGGCCTACGCCACCTCTCTAATCAGAAAGGAGTTGGGTGCAGAATGTTCCCCTGGACTTACTATAAGTCATTTTCTTTCTCCCGCTCGCTCCTTTCCTTTAAATAAAAATGTGAAGCCACTGCCCTCCATACTGTTGTCCATGCCCAAGATGGTTTCATTCAGGGGAGGTCAGCGTGGCTGCGAGCTGCATTAGAGGTGCTGCTGTGCAGGCCAGGCCGGCTGTCTGTGCTTCGGGGAAGGTGCGGACAAACACTGGGATCTCCACGGAGGGCCTGGAGGAGACCATGGGCCAGGCTTCCGTGTTTCCCCGTGTCTGCACCCGGTCTTCACAAGTGTGTTGGCTGCTACAGACTTTTTTTTTTTCAAGTCTCATCACTACCTGGCATAACTTTCTAGAAAAATATGTTGCCAGTGACAGTCCCTGTTACTGCTGGCCTTGTCTTTCCACAGAGCCTTGTATACATATTCATGGAATATGTAGACATATACTGTGTGTCTACATGTAAGGTACACACACATATATGTATACTAATACATACATAAACCATAGTGCATGCATACATGCATAATATAATGATAATGCATACATAATAATGTATATGAAATACATGCATATAATACCAACGGGAAAATCTTACTTGGTCAGGCAGGTTTTTAAATACACAAATAGAACACCTTAGACCATATCAAGCAACACATGTCAGTTCATTTGGAGAGCGTTTTCTTCCAGCTCTCGCGAGAGCAGCCTCGGCCCATCTGGTGAGCGAGGCTGACGCTGCATCTCTCATTCATCAGGATGCCCTCGCTCTGCCCCAGTTTCCTCCCCGGCACCACAAGGAGCTGCAGCACTGAGCGCTCCCACGTTCTCTATTATTAAGACAAATTAAAAAAGGGAATAATTAAGAAACAAACACATTTGAGGAAGTGCTCATTTGGTGAATTGGTCTTTGGTCTAAATTTAATACTTGAAAAACCCCACTTAATTATTGATTTGGCATTATTCATTACATCCCATCCCATCTTGTGTCCTCATGATTCAAACTCTAGCTAGACTTTTGCCAGTTTTAAGTTTTTCTCATTAACAACATAACGGAAACCATAGAGGTGGTAGTTGTTTTACTTTTTTTCTCTTCCCAGTTTCTTGGACTTACCTGTTGGTAAATCTTAAATAAATATTTGCTAAATGAATTAATGAAATGTTATGTGGTTTAAGGTTGATATCTACCTCCACCTTGGAAGGTTACCTAATCGAATGCAGCTCTGACTTGGAACCTGGTGTCTTAGAAGAACTGTTGCAAGGTGGTGGCATTTTGAGACTATGATAGGATACCACTGACATGTAAATAATTCAAACTCATGAGTAGGAGGTTTCTAGTTTATCCTCATTCATTGGGGGTTTCCCAGACCAGGTGTCAATCTACGTTGGGAGGGGACCCGAGCTGATGCTCTGGAGCTTGGAGATCACTCAGGTGGGGTGAGAGAGTGGGCAGTCTCCTTGACACTGCAGATGCTCTGAAAATTGCACTTGGGAGCAGATGACAATCAGATTTAGGGCTGATGAGCTGATCGATTTACAGGTTTATAAACTGGAGAGAAGTTTGACTTGGGGAGGGGACTTCTGGGGAGAGGTCACAAGTTGGGCCAGGAGATAGATTGGCCCAACTATCCACTTTGCCTGAGTCTTATAATGTCTATGGAGATAACTATGAATGTTAATGTTATTCACGTGGGATTAGCACAATATACACATTGATCTCTTAAGTGTTTGAAAAGACAGTGATACGTACATGATTAAAAGTTGTTTTGCTTTAAAGGAATGTCACTTGAATATTTGTCAGCCACTGCTTGATAACATCAGACTTCTCATACTATGTACATGATTGTATTTTGTAGGTTTAGAGCAGTTTGTTGGAAGAATGCAAGATTTTCGATTATACCAAGTGGCACTCACAAACAGGTAAGCAGACATGGCATGGTAAAGCTCCAGAAATCTCTCTCTATATATATGTATATAAAAGCCTAAGTGACCAGCCAACTGGCCGGTAGCTAAAATGCTCAATGACCTCCAGGGGGCAGACGCTCAATGCACAGGCACAGGATTCGTGCACTGGTGGAGTCCCTCAGCCTGGCCTGTGGGGATGGGACCGAAACCAGCTCTCCAACATCCTCCAAGGGGTCCTAGATTGCGAGGGGGCACATGCCAGACGAGGGACCCTATCGGTGCATGATTACATGCACCGGGCCTCTAGTATAAACATAAATGCTGAATTCACTTAAGTAAGCGTAGCACGAAGATTAATGTTAGGGTGGAGGAGGGCATAGAGGGGATAAATGGTGATGGAAAAAAAAAATAAAAAATACATTTCTGAAGAGCAGTCTTATAGTAATTTGGCAGGAATAAAGTTTGTCCTGGGGACAAAGATGTCATTGAATAGTCACTTCTGGTCCCACTTAAAACCTCATATCAGCTGGAAGATGTCATTGAGATTGAACGAAGCGACTTCATGCGATCTAGTGAATGGAATAGCTGCCTGCCTCCGCCACTCCCCCACCAGGGTTGAGAGAAGGAGTCTGTCTCTCCTTAGACCTGGTTGCTGGCATTGGCCTACCTCAAATGTAGGAACGGTGTCATGTGGAAGAATGCCCACACACAGAGTGACGAATTCCGTTCTAGAACAGGTATTCTGCCCTTAATGGAAAAGTTAAGTCTGTCTGCCTGGAATTGGCTTTCTTCTTGGGCTCTTGGCAGCTGCCATATGAACTGAAGCCATTGAAGCGTTTTAGGTGCCAGGGTTGGTACCGATGAGTCACAGGAAGCCATTGACAAATGGTCTTGGCCGGAGGCCCTTCCCCTGAAACAGCAGCAGATGAAGTGATGCTGTTTTCATACTTCCCACGGATGAGCTGGAGACGCATCTATAACTCATTACTTTCAATATATCATTGGTCACTCAGTGGTCAGTTTAACAACCTAAGTGAATATTACCTTTCTTTTTATTACAAGTAGGCACTAAAATATTATGCGATTCAAAGAAACATCTTGCAAATAGGCACCATAAAATATTATGCTATTTTAAAACATATCTTGCTAATCAGACAAGGGATTGTGCATGCTTCATGATAGAAAATGCTAGTCCTTAAGAATTTAATGTTTTTTTTAAATAAAATTAGCATGTTTCATTTTATGAGAATGAGTATGTTTATGGGGCCAGGAATTAATTTGGTTTTATGTTCTGTGTAAAAAAAATACAAAAGCTAAATAGATACTAATGAAAACATCAACATACTGGTATTCGTTTGTAACATCCCTTAGAACAGTGGTCACCAACCTTTCGGCCCTCACGGACCACCAGGGGTCCACGGACCACCAGTTGGCGACCGCTGCCTTAGACTATCTATGGCTGTTGAGCTGTTTGTCCTCACCGTCTGCCTCTTGACCTCACAGAGAGATTGGGGCCATCTCTGCTGGAGCTCTGCCCACCTTGCACGTCCAGCCCCACTGCCGCTGCCCAGGCAGCCACCCGCGGGTCCATCCCCTGCGCCAGCGGTTCTGCATTCCCAACGATGTGGAGGACACGACCAGGGACAGGGTGTCCCGGCTGCATCCCGAGGCCCACCCTCTCTCCTTTGTCAATGATGACGAGGTTGAGACTTCCTGGGTCTCACGTGTGTTTACAAACATCACCCAGCTTAATGAAGGAGTGACTATTTCAATAGATTTGGAAAATGGACAGTATCAGGTAACTTGAAGCAGTTTGGTGTGTATTCATTGCCTGTGGGTATTGCAATAAATGACCACCAATTTAATGGCTTGACGCAACAGACATTTATTCTCTCAGAGCTCTGAAAATCAGAAGGAGGAAATCATTCCTCTGGGTAAGGGCGGGTCCTTCCCGCCTCTCCCAGCTCCTGGCAGCTCCTGGTGTCACTTGGTTCACGTCCGCATCACTCCAGGCCCTGCCACCAGGTTCCAGGGTCGTCGTCTTGTTGCTGACTGTCAGTTCTCCCTCCTCTTTCTCTTTTGAGGACCATCCTGCATCCAGAAGGATCTCCTATTGAGACTCCTAACTTAATTACATCTTCAAAGGCCCTCTTTTCAGATAAGGTCACATTCACAGCCACCAGGAGTTAGAATTTGAACATCTATTTAGGGGCAGAATTCAACGTACCACAAGGTAAAACCTGAATTAGGCAGTTGAACATTACCTCAGTAAAGAAGTATATTATAATTTATGAAGTGAAAATACCTAAAAGTAGATATGCAGGGAATGAATTTTTAGAGATTGTTATAAAAAATCCTATGAAATAGTGAAACATTCATTTTGTTAAGTAACAAAATTAATAAAAACAGGTGCTTACTTTAAATAACTACTTAAGAAGAACATATAACAATTATTTCATGGAAGTAATGTTTTTTTTTCATGTCTTTATAGCAAACTTCATATTGATTTCCACTTAAATTTGTAAAATCCTTGAGAAGAAGCACAGCTATGTAATGATAGGTTGTGTTGCTTTTACTGCAGGGCTGTGGCATTTCTGAATGTCTATGAGTACTTATAGTTATTATGAGGAAGTAAACATTATATTTGAATGCACCAGTTCCATTGTTTGATCTATACTGATGGGTTAAAACTTAAAACAACAATGGTAATAATTGACTTACTCATTTCCAGGTGTTTTATATCATCGTTCAGTTCTTAAGTCCACAACCAACAGCAATAAGGATTCAGAGGAAGAAGGAAGACAGCCTAGTTTGGGAAGATTGGCAATATTTTGCTAGAAATTGCAGTGTTTTCGGGATGAAAAACAATGGAAATTTGGAAATTTCAGATTCGGTCAACTGTCTTCAGCTTTCAGAGTATGAATATTTTTGAAACCATTGTCTGTGAAGGCATTTAGGAGTTAATTCTCATAGACTATGGGATAGTAATAGCCTACAGGTAAACTTAAGTCACTAGGCTAGTAGAGTCTTTCTCTTACCACCATCTCTTGAGGCAAATTGGTCTAGGATTCCTTCCTACGTTGGATTTTAAATTATGTTTAAATTTACTTGTAAAGATGTTAGAGTATTTCTTGCTTCCAGTCTCATCTGTGCTTTATAATCTGACTTTCAGATTGCTTAGCAAGTTATCTGTATCAATAGAATTTTTATGATGTCCTCAAGGAAATGTTTTACTATGTTTTTCTATGATGATCCTATATGCACATGAAATCTGTGGACTATTTTTCCCAGAATGAAGAATTTGAGCTGTTATGGAATATGGTGTTCTGATTTGTTTTGTCAAAAATATGAATAACTTCTCATGATTGCAAATATCTTTCCTCAACAGTTTTACTCCATATTCCCATGGCAATGTCACATTTAGTCTCCTAGCACCTGGACCAAATCACCGTCCTGGATACAATGACTTCTATAACACCCAGTCTCTTCAAGAGTTTGTAAAAGCCACCCAAGTAAGACTTCATTTTCATGGACAGTACTATACAACCGAGCCTCCCGCCAGCCTCAGACACAGACACTACGCGGTCAGTGAAGTCACCATCACTGGCAGGTAGGGTTTCACAGCAGTGAGCTTTTCACTATGAATGTTGCTTTCCAGATTGTTGTCAGACGTATTTAAAACTATGTTAGTTAAGATCTTAGAGCAAGCCAGATTCCCAGCTTCAGGTATTAAAATGCTTTCCTACTCGATAAGATTTTTGTGGGAGGTTTGTATGTGAGTCTTTTCTGTCTAAAAGATCACATTTCTATAGAATCACTTTTCAAAATATTGGGTTTAGAAGTTACGATAACCTGAATCTGACTAAAAAAATAATAACTTGTCAAATATTTTGATTGGTGTGTTCTGGATTATAATTTTCAAGCGTTCTAGAAATGAAACAGAAGGAGTTTGATTTTGAGTTATAATGGTGCTACCAGTTAGTTTGTAAGTACTGGGCTTGGTCTCCCTGGGTTCACAATTCATAACTTTATGACGAATATTTGTTTTCCTTTAAAGGAATAACCTAATGTGCCTTAAGTAATTTATAATTACCTGACCATTATTGAAAAGTAGACTCACAATGTTTAAATAAATGGATGAAGAGCTCCCCGGCAGCGTACTCTCTAGTCTGGAAATGGTAAACATATAGACTACATTCAGAATTGGGTTGTGCTGGAAGGACACTGTACCCTGTAAAGAAAGTACATCTTTCAAACCAACGCAGAATACCAGTCTATAAGCTTTATTTGTAAAGTAACAGCATGATTTAAAAAATACTATTAAATAATCAATTTTTGGAAAGATAAACAAAAATAAAGTTTGTTAACTTGTACCTGCAGTTTATTCTAAACCTGCTAGTCAACTATAAGTTTTGAATAGTTTTATTAAATGTCTTCTCTCTGGGCAAGTTTGCCACATGGTGTCTATAGGTGTACACAACCCGGGTAGGCTTGAAAATTACCTTCACCATCACTGTGGTTTGGATATTCATGAAACTTCCTTCAATACTTCATGATTGATTTAAAACTTCCCATGAGCCCTGGCCAGCGTGGCCCAGTTGTCCAGTGAACGATGTCCAGTGTACCAAAAGGCTACTCTTTCCAATCCTGGTCAGGGCGCATGCTCCACCCCTCTTCCCAGTAGTGGACATGTAGGAGGCAACCTTCTGCTCTCACATTGATGTGTGTGTCTCTCTCTCTTTCTCGTCCTCCCTCCCTCTCTCCCATTCTCTCTCTCCCCACTCCTCTTTCTCTAAAAATTAATGAAAATAAATATTTTAAAAATACAAGTTTCCGTGAATATCCACATGACTAAAGAGAGGTTGGTTTTTGTGTTGACACTCTCACCTCCTTGTTGGATTCACACAGTGGGTATATACCTAGGTCCTTAGACATATTAGCAATTGAGCTGCTGTTTCCTGGTAGCTGTCTGATGGATGCTCCTGTTCGCAGGTGTCAGTGTCACGGTCACGCCGACAGCTGTGACACGACGAGCCAGCCCTATCGGTGCCTCTGCTCCCAGGAAAGCTTCACCAGGGGACTTCATGTGAGTGCTGTTTCATGCGTGGAAACCCCCAAAGGGGAGGGGGAGCTTGAGAAATAGCGAATATAAATTCTTCAAACTTACTAGTACTTTTGGCCTGTCTTCTGGGTATGAATAAAAATATGTGATAAGAATCTAAAAATGTCAATTATTTTAGAAAAAAAATAAAGAAAAAAATAAAAACCCTCAATAACCCTCAATAATGGTGAAAATTTCTTTTTAAAAAATAAACCCAGAGGGTTTTTTAATTTTTCTTGTTTCATCAGCATTATCCTAATTCATAAAACAACTGAAAAAAATGTGTTTAGGTTTTTCAAAAAATTAAAAATAGAACTACCATATGACTCAGCAAATTCAGTTCTGGATATTTATCTGAAGACGGACAAAACACTGTTTTGAAAAGATAAGTGCACCCCTGTGTCTATTGCAGAATTATTTGCAATAGCCAAGATATGGACATGACCTAAGTGTCCTTTGGTAGATGAATGAATAAAGCAGTGGTTGCCATTTGTGACAACATGGATAGACCTAGAGGGTATTTTGCTAAAGGAAATAAATCAGAGAGAGATAGACAGATATTATATGATTTCACTTCTATTTGAAATCTAAAAAACAAGATAAATGAGAAAACCTAATAGAAACAAACTCATAGATACAGAGAATAAATTGATGGTTGCCAGATTGGAAGGGAGTTGGGAGGAATGGGTAAAAAAGCAGGGATTAAAAGTACAAATCGCCAGTTATAAAAATAGTCATGGTATAAAGTAATAAGCATAGGGAGTATCAATAAAATAGTAATAACTATGCATCATGTCAATGAGTACTAGATTTATTGGGATGATCACTTCCTAAGTTATATGGCTAAATAATATTGTATGCTAACTGTAATTTAATATGAAATTTAAAACTGGGTCTTTGATAAGGTACTTTGTTTTCTGCACTTCTCCTGTTTTATTTTGACTTGTTAGTTCCCACCCACCTCCAAACACCACTCTCCTCTCTCTCCCTCTTGGTGCCCCATCCATGTTTCCTCTTTTCTCTCTCTTGAATTTCTCACATTGAAGTGATTAATATTTTATGATTCTTGGGTGATTTCATGCTTCCCCTTAAAAATAGAGCCGTTAAATGAATCCCAACTCGGGATTGGTTACAGAAGGCACGTTGGGACTTTCACACTTGGTCTCAGGTGGTGACTGTTAGATTATGAACTAGTGCAATAATTAACCATAATTTAGGTGGGGAATACATTTTGATGCTTCTTATTTAGACATAAAGTGCCTTTTGAAAACAAAAAGTTGACTTTTTTATTATTTTTCTGTTTGACACTTTTTGATAATTTATGAATTTAGCCATAAATATAAAAGCAACAAATAGCTTCCACTTTAGCAAAATTTGGCAAATGCAGCTGAAGGGGAAAAGTCAATAGACTGTTACGTTGAGTGATTTCTCAGTCCTATATTTTCAACAAGGTGTTGAAAATGAAAAATGATTTTATAAAACATTCATAAGCATGGCATTCTCTTTTTGTTATCATTCAAAGTATTTTAATACATGTGGGACTCAATGTATCTGAAAAAGTTGTCTTGCAATAGTTTGAAAATATACTTACTCAAGTGCTTTACACATTGTCCTTCCTTTTAAAATGATGTTTTAAGATAAGCCATTCATTTCCTATTGGAACCAATGTTCTTTTTAAAGATCTGGACATAATCCAAAAAGAATGTCTTCAATTTCACAGTATTATGCTAACCATTAATAATATTACTCAATAAACAGGGCTTTTGTGAATTGCATTACAGCCATTTGGCAAACAGATGAACACGTAAGCCTTGAGAATATGCCAGTTCTCGGCAATTGTCAGGCCTGTGAGAAAGTGATTTTAGCAGGAGTGAAAATGAATGAAGTTGGGAGAAAGCAGTGGAATGATGAATTCAGGAGCAAGTTCATGTACGGAGCCATTCTAGGGAATTTTCTGTATGAAGCATTCTTCAGTTGTTCCTAAAGGTTATGTCACAAATCGGTGGTCCACGGGGTTTTTTGTTTTAATTTTGAAGATGAGTTCTCTGGTACATTGGCTTCTAAATCTCTCCACTCTACCTTCCTAGCTTTTTTTAAGATCATTTCTGAACTAGTTGTGCCAGTAGCTTTATTGCAATACAGTACCTCTGGTCCACCTGCTCAGATAGTCTATCATCACTTTCCAAAAGCTTGTGTGAAGTTCATAGATACAGACCACAGCCTGGGAAGTGGAAGCTTGGGTGTGTGTCGTATATGTCAACTAACATGGTTGTGTAGCTACAATAGGCCTTTTCTCTTTTTTTGTTTTTTGGTTAATCCTCACCCAAGGATGTTTTTCCATTTATTTTCAGAGAGAGTGGAAGGGAGAGGGAGAGAGAGAGAGAAACATCAATGTGAGAAAAGACACACATTGACTGGTTGCCTCCCACATGCATCCCAACCAGGGTTGGATTCAAGCCGGAAACTCAGGTGTGTGCCCCTGACCGGTATCAAACCCAGGACCCTTCAGTCCATGGGCTGATACGCTATCCAGTGAGCAAACTGGCTGAGGCTATGCCTACTCTTTTCACTAATACTTTATTGATCTGTTCTAAGAGTTCCAGTGTTGATAGACTCTAGCTTTAAGAAAAGTGTTACGTGCCCTAACCGGTTTGGCTCAGTGGATAGAGCGTCGGCCTGTGGACTCAGGGGTCCCAGGTTTGATTCCGGTCAAGGGCATGTACCTTGGTTGCGGGCACATACCCAGTAGGGAGTGTGCAGGAAGCAGCTGATCGATGTTTCTCTGTCATCTATGTTTCTAACTCTCTATTGTTCATCCTTCCTCTCTGTAAAAATCAATAAAAAAAAAGAAAAGTGTTACAAGTTGAAACTTGCATCCTTAGGATTTTCATTTTATTTTAATAGCTGCGTTCACCTTTCTGAGGCTCTAGGCCAGGAGTGACGCAATGACGGGTACCTCCGCCAAGCACTGGCACTTTGTTGGCTACTTAGCTATTCTTTCATCATTTTGTGACATCATTACCTGCAAGGGTGGCCAAGCGTTCACAGAGCAATTCATTAGGAACCATGAATACTCCTCTTATTCTTTGGCTCTGATTTGTGACCCTCTTATAACATTGATCACGGCTTTTATGAATTAACTACAGTCAAACTATCAATATGAATCTCAGTATTATAAATAGCAGAGCCAACTTAAAACATTTTATATAATAAGCCTTCCTTCCATTCAGTAATTTGATGGTGAAACATCACACTCTATAATGCTTATTATGCAAATGAATATTTCCTGTTATTTTAAAAAGTATGTTCCTTTAGATCACAAAAGTCTGAAAATATGAGTCATCATGACTAACTTGTGTCATATTTTTACTACACATCAGACTCCACCGCTGATGTTTTCTCTTTGCTCACAGAAAGATTATACTCTCAATGTATTTCATTTTGTCTTATAATTTCTGTAATACTGATGAATTCATTTTTATTAACTATCATTCAAGCAGTTCATATTATAGATTCTACATTAGTTGTACATTTAGTGAGACAAGGTCAAGCATTTCATTTACTCTCTGACACATGGTGATATTTTTAATCTTTGAAAAACACTTGCACTAGTAATTTCCCTGAGATAGATATGTGCATAAATGCATTTAAAATGTAAGTTAAATATAAAAAAAGATTAAGAGCATGGGGTATATTGAGACAGATCCATAGAAGTAGCAAATATAGATGATGAAAACAAAAAAAAAAATGAATTTGAAGGGATAAGGGTAAAGGATTTCCCAAAGTTGAGGAATGGCATGGTTCTTAGAATTCTAAGTAGACTGAGAAAAAATAAACACATACATAGGTAAGATATAATAATTCTGCTGGTCACCAAAGACCAAGAGTAGATCCTAACAATAGCCAGAGAGGAAAAGTCAAATGATTAATAGACACAAATGTTTAAGAAATTGTGATATTAGATTTTTCAAGTTACAACGGAAGGCAGAAGACAGTGAAATATTACCTTTGAAGTGCAGAAAGAAATAACCAACACCTCTAGAATATTTTATTTGTAGCTAGACTATCAGTAATAGCATATAATTCCTAGGAATAAAGTTAACCAAAGGGGTGAAATGCCTGTACTCAGAAACCTACAAGACATTAAAGAAAGACATTGAAAAAGATACAGATAGAAGGATATACCATCCTTGTGTGTCGGAAGGATTAACACTGTTAAAATGTTCTCACTACCTAAAGCAATATACAGATTCAATGCAATCTCTATTAAATACCAGTGACATTCTTCTCCGAACAAGGACACTTACTCCTAAAATTATTATGACCCTCCATCTACCAAAAAACCCAGTAGTCAAAGAGAAAGAACAAAGTGGGAGGTATCACACTCCCATATTTCAAAGTAAACTACAAAGCTACAGTATTCAAAATAGTCTGGTATTGGCATAAAAACAGATATATGTAGATCAATGGAATAAAATGGAGAGCCCTCAATTATATGGTCAATTAATCTATGATAATAAAGGCAAAGATAGACAATGGGATAAAGAAGAGTCTAAAATAATGGTGTTGGAAAAACTGGACAGATGAATGCGAAACTAAGAAAAAAAGAAGAAATTGGACCACTGTCTTTCCCCACATACAAAAGCAAACTAAAAATGGGTTAAGGACTTACATGTAAAACCTGATACCATGAAACTTCTATAAGAAAACATAGGCAGTAGACACTTGACATCCGTCAGAGGAATGCAAATCAAAACTATTATGAGAGATCACTTCACACCTGTCAGAGTAGCTATCATCAAAAAATCATATAGCAAATGCTGATAAGGATGTGGAGAAAAGGGAATTTTCACACACTGTTGGTATGATTGTAAATTGGTTCAGCCACTATGGAAAACAGTATAGAGATTCGTCAAAAACTTTAAAATAAAGCTGTCATAAGACATAGAAGCAATTCTACTTCTGGATATATATCCACAGAAAACTAATACACTAATTTGTAAAGCTATATGCATCCCTATGTTCATTGCAGCATTATTTACAATAGCCAAGATGTGGAAGCAACCTAGATTTCAATTGATAAATAAATGGAAATAAATGGATGAAGAAGATGTGAAATATATAAGTGTGTATACACATATGTATACAATAAGATTTATTAATCTATCAGGCACATATCTATGTTAAGTAGTCATCCAAGATGGATGGAGGTGGCTGCATTACAATGTGTCTTTATAGTCTCACGTGAGGACGATCATTTGCTAGCTTCATTCAACAAATACTCATGAAATGCCTTCTCTTTGAACAGCCATAACATCCTGATTACAGATGCAAATATTTGAAAATATTGAAGGACTTCCATTTGTGAAAAATCAAAAAAGATTCACTGGAAGACATGAATTACTGCAAAACATGGAGATGACTGTAGTGCAAACATATTATGCATGCCCATAATTTGTAGTTAACAGATAATATAAATATCATTGACACTTTAAATATTAAAAGAAAAAATTAAATGTAGCTATACTTATGAACGGATTTTTAAAATTCATTAATGGAATACTCAAGTCTAACACTAGGTACAATTTCCAGTATAAAATAGTGTTATGGGTATTCAGGTGAAGATGGCTTGTAGGTAAACACTGTGCTCACCTCCTCCCCCAGCCACATCAAAATTACAGCTAAATTATAGAATACTCATTATTAAGAACAACCTAAAGACCAACTGAAGAGAAGTCCTACAACCAAGGATATAGAAAAGAAGTCATGTGGAGACTGGCAGGAGGGTGAAGATGTGGGACGGGCAGGTCCCACCCCCATGGTGTGGTGATTAAGAATCAGGAGGGATGTCCCAGCTATAGGGTCTCGCCTTAGGAGTGAGGAGTTTCAGCCCCACACAGGTCCACAGCCTGGGACACCAGTGCCTGGAGCAGGAGTCCCCATCACATCTGGCTGTGACAACCAGAGGAGATTGTATCTGAGTGGGATGGGGGGCTGCTGGAGACCTAGGACCTCCTTTGGAGGGGCCCATGCATGACTCACTTGCTCACAGACTCACCTGTGAGCCCTAGTGCAGAGGCAGCAGCTGCAAAAGCACCTTGCACCTGTGTGAGGAGCTACATTGACAGGCTTCAAGGCGAGGGCTGAGGAGCTGGGGTCAGGGAAGTTCTCTCCTGGGATGGAAGCACTGGCAGGTGCTTCCAAAATGAATAAGATCTCAGCTCCCATCACGCACATGCTCCCATCTCATTCAATATCTAGACATAGATGGTCTGCAGTCACAAGCCATGTTATCAGGAGCCCCATGCTGAAAAGTACATAGATTATCAGTTCTATTGATACTAGAGGCCCAGTGCATGGATTCGTACACGGGTGGGGTCCCTAAGCCTGGCCAGCGATCAGGGCCAATCAGGTCTGGGCTAATCAGGGCCTGCCAGCCAGAGGAAGGGACGGCGCAGGAGGTTGGCCACTGGCCCTGAGGAGGAAGCTGGTCCTCAGTTTCCCTGGGAAAGGGGCTGCATCTGCCACCACCCACCCCCAGTTTCCTATCCCAGTCTGGGGCCTGCAGGCCCTGGCAGGGTTGGGAGAGGAAGTGACCGTCGTCGAACCGGGCACGGAAGGAACAGACCCCAACTCTGCCGGCTGGCCAGCAGCGGGAGGTTGGATGTGGGAGTGCACTGACCACCAGAGGGCAGCTCCTGCTTTGAGCGTCTGCCGCCTGGTGGTCAGTGTGCATCATAGCAACCAGTCAGACAGTCAGACACTTAGCATACGTATTAGCCTTTTATAAATATAGAGACAATGTGTGAAACTGAAGTTGTCCAAATAATTCTGCTCACAGTCTCTTTTCCCAGATGTAGACTTTTTTCACGTTATTAAAATTTGTTGTATTGGGTATTTTTCCAGTCCTCCACTGTAGAGCAGGGGTGGGCCACGTACAGCCAGTGCGCGGACCATGGAAGGCCCGCGGAATCACTTGGTCTGGCCCTGTCAAGGCATTAGAGGTGAGTTAATTAAATGTTTGGCAAAACATAGCAGGCTAATTTTTAAGTTGCTAGTTTTGTGTGGCCCGCGAATGGTGTAGTAAATATCCAAATGGCCCTTGGCAGAAAAAAAAGGTTCCCCACCCCCACCGTGGAGGTTCAGATAAGGCATAGTGTGCATTAGAAAGGTCCTAAAAGTAGCCACCACATATTATAGTTGAAAGTCAGACAGGCTATGTATGGTCATTGTATTGCCACCAATATCTGGTCAGCATTTACCCAATAGTATTAGTAGTTATTGAATTTACACTCTTCATTTCAGCACCTAGAGAGCAGGTTGAGTACATATTTTCTGCAGACACTTTAATCATAAGAGAATGTCTCGCCAGAGGAAAGATAATTACTGAGAAAGGGATATGTTATTGAAGGATAAATACAGGAGCATTTTCTGTCTTCTCAATGGTGAAGCCTGGTAATTGTTTTGCATTTGCTAATTGAGATTACATGGCAACCCATAGGTAAAAATCTGCAGGAAAATATTGCACTTACCTTTAAATCTTTAATGTTACTGTTCAGTTAAATGCCAGACACATGAAGGTACAGGCCTGTAACATGTCATAAATGTAAACAGTCTATTAGGTCATTCATTCATGCATTCATCAGATGTATATTGATCACCTATCGTGTGCAAAGCACTGAGTAATTTTCTGTCTAGATTCTCTTTGCTGTTGGAAGTTTTACTTCCACCTCCCTCCCCGCCGCACACACAATCTATCATTGATAATAAACCATCAAATTTGTCTTACAATGCCTTTGCGATTGGAACAGTTGAGCCACATAGGGAAACTTCTATTGGGAAAAAAATAGTTCCATGAGTACTGTGAAGTGTTTATGTTTATAAAGATGATTTTGTCCACCTAGAACACAAAAGAAATGACACTAAAGTGGCATCATTTGAATAACAATCGAACTGCTACATCCAAAGGAAAGGGGAAGCTTGCGAATAGAGCCTGAGGACAATTATTATTATTATTAGAGATTTAGGTTCTTACAATTTCTAACACACTGGTCTGGCAGCCACTGATGAGAAAGGAGCAATTTGCAGACTTTCAGAAGATCTCTAATTCATTTAGGCCACTGGGGAATAGTTGAACAAATTACCTCTTTCAGCCCAGCAAGTAGTGCTATAGCGGTCTCTGAAAAGTAAGCATTTTATAGTCTCCCACTTTGAAACCGATTGCTTTCCTCTCCTCTCCACAGAGGCAGGGGCTGCCTACTTGTCTCTGAATGTTCCAGCAGGGGGGGGGGGTGAATTCCACATTCCAGGGCTCTCAGGTCAACACCTCCCTTCCTGAGATGTTTTTACCCCTGAGCCAGTGCAGCAGCAAGGTGGGTAGGAGTGAGGGCTTTCTCTATAAATTGAGTGCCTACTATATGTTAGGGCTGCTTCTAGGCAGTGGGACTCTCGCAGTGAGTAACAATGCACGTGGCTGTCCTTATTCATTTTTACGCTCTAGTTTATAATATTTGACATTCTAGTGGGTGACTTTAGAAAATTTTTCAATTTCTTTTCCTTAGTTTTCTCATCTGTCAGGTGGAGGTAATAGCAACTCCTACATCATAGATTATTGGAAAGATTTAGTTAAGCCAATAAGTAGGAAGCACACAGACCTGAAACCATATATTTTAGGTATTTATACGGCCTGGATAGCACTGCTGTAGAGACATCTATGGGCATTTTTCTGAAAGAGAAATAATTTTCTTTCATTTTTGTTTCTTTGCTTGAGTCTAATAAGGACAACAGATAAGTAAATGAACCATTAAATATTCTATGTAACTTTCAGTGACTTAAACACTGTACAGGTGATTGGTTAAAGAAGATGTGGCACATGCATACAATGGAATACTACTCAGCCATAAAAAGGGATGAAATACCTCCTTCCCAACAACATGGATGGGCCTTGGGAATATTATGCTAAGCGAAATAAGTCAGACAGGAAAAGTAAAAAAAAAAAAAACATGGTTTCACTCATATGTGGGATATAAAACTGAGAGCTAGAAATGAACAAACAAGACGAACAGAATCTCATAGACACAGACCACAGTGTGGTGGTTACCAGAGGGAAAGGGGGAGGAGGGGATAGTAAAGCTTAAAGGGGTGGGGGGGGGTCTAAATATACAATGATGGAAATTGTGCTTGGATGGTAAACACAATGCGATATACAGACGATGTGTCAGAGATTCCACAGTCTGTTCCGTGCTTCTATGTCTCTGGCATTAGCTGCTTGTAAAGTTTCCAGATAAACTCTTTAAAATGAATATTTAAAATAGTTTAATCCATTTTTTTAAGTTGTTCAAAACTGGATTGTTCATTTTTTAATTTATGTGTGATGAAGACAAATTGTTTTTGATGACTCATGGTCCTCATTATAAACTTGACCTTTCAAAGGTCATTGAGTCTGTTGAGCTCCTAGGTGAGTAGCTTGCAGGAAGAGCTCCCCCTGCCCCCACCTTCCCAGGGACTTCATGTGTCTGGCCAAGGGAACGTTTTCCTATCCTTTCTTTCAAAGATACATCATGGACATTCAAGATTGCTGGATACCTGACTGAATAGATGAGGCGCTGCTATACATTTCTTTAAATTTTTTAGATGTAAGTTGGCACTTTCTCTGTAAGTTTGAAGGTATTCAGAAATAACGGATCAAGATAGAAACCCCTGGATTATCTTCGCTAGATTGTGTTTGCTAGTCTGCAAGAGTAACAAAGGAATAGTGTATTACAGTTTAATAATTCAGAAAAGAGAATTCACTTGGTGTACTGTTAGACAATAATGTAATAAAATAAATTTCATCCGTGTCTTCTAGATTCTATAATTTTCCTTCCTGAATATGTCCAAGTATTTGGCTGCAACTTATTGGAGTGGATTAGAAGCCTTTAAAAAGCTATCAAAGTGATAGTAGTAATGAATCAGTGATAAAGTCTTCAACCCTGATATAGCTATGATCTAATCCTGTAATTTGAGCATCAAGAGACATATAGGGGCGGGGGAGGGGGTCCAGTTAGTACAGAAAAAACTGAAACATAATTGAAAGTGACAAATGATTAATTGGACATTGGGAAAACATTAAGTAGAAAACCGTCTGGTTCATAAATAGCATAAATATAAGGTACATATATTCCTAGATTTTAGATGAAACTTTAAAATCATTGGTAGAGTAGGGAAAATTGTGAGAATTCGAAAAAGTATTTCTCGTGTTTATCATTTTAAAAAATCATAATTTACCCAAAACTTACTCACATGTCCTCCATTTTGTCATGGTTCTTCTTGTATTATCTAAAAGGAGTTGTAAAGAAACACACTTCTGAGACCAAAAACATATTTCATTATTTTTTGGAGGAACAATCATAAATTACCTTTCTAATATAGTCAGATGGATGAGATTTCTTTTTTTAAAAAAATTATTGAATTTATTGGTGTGACATTGATTAATAAGATTATATAGGTTTCAGGTGTACAATTCTATAGCACCTCATCTGTACATTGTATTGTGTGCTCATCACCCCAAGTTAAATCTCCTTATGTCACCATTTATCCCTGCTTTACCCGCTCTACCTGTCCCCACCCCTCCCCTCTTATAATCATCATACTGTTGTCTGTGTCTATGAACATTTTTTTGGCTTAATTCCTTCACCTTTTTCACCCAGCCCCACAACCCCTCCCCTCTGACAACTGTCAGTCTGTGCTCTGTGTCTATGATTCTGTTTTTATTTTGTTAGTTTATTTTGTTCATTAGATTCACATATAAGTGAGATCATATGGTACTTGTCTTTCTCTGATTGGTTGATTTTATTTGTGACAGCATGGATGGACCTAAAGAGTATTATGCTAAGTTTCATTAATTTTATAATCAAAGAATAGACTACTAAGTATTCCTTCTCTTTTATAGTCTTTGTAAACTACACAAATGATAATAACCTAGTATCATCCTTTAGATCAAAAGCACTGTGTCATTTAGTTCTATATGTTTTAAGTCAAATTTTATAACAAATGTAGTCTGTCATTCCTCAGAATCCTTGCTTGTATATATAAACATAAGAAAATGTTTTATCTTTTAAAAATCATATTCTGTTTAATGGTAATTCATAAGCCCTCTTCCTACATTTTGCCCCCAAAGAGAGCCATTTTCTCTGTAGTATCTTACTACATATGTATATAATTTAAAATAAACGTTTTAATGTTCTTAGTTTTCTTAGGGAAATGCTACATGCACATGATGAAAATGATGTATAGATTTCTTATAACCGTCCATGCAATTGCATTTCATTTGCCCTCAATTTTTAATACATTAGTAATAAGTGCATACTGCAGAAAAAATAAAGTTATAAAAAGTAAAAGTCATCTGTAACTCCACCACCCATAGATAATCTCGGCAAATACTCTTTAGTTTATATCCTTTAGATCTTTTATTATTGTTATTCTAAGTAAACCTGTATCATCTGTCTCTATCTTCTTAAAGTTGTATCTCTGTATCCATATCCATAGATGAATCTGCCTTTATCTGGAAAACAGGATTATACTCTACATATCAATATAACATGGTTTTTCAATTCAAACTACATTATGGCTATCTTTCTACATTTATATTTACACTAGAGGTCCGATGCACGGATTTGTGTTGGTGGGGTCCCTCAGTCTGGCCTGTGCCCTCTCACAATCCAGGACCCCTCGGTGGATGTTTGGCTGAAACCGGCAGTCCAACATCCCCCCTAGGGATGTAGTAGTGTGCAAAGTGGCAGATGGCTGGGGGAAGAGCCCGAGCCCAGGCCAGGCACCGCTCCCATTCATCCCGACCCCACTGTGCCTGCTGCCGCCTCTGCTCAGTAAGCTCTCTGAGTGGTGCTCCCCCTGTGGGAGCACACTGACCACCGGGGAATTGCACCTGTGTTGAGCATCTGCCCCCTGGTGGTCAGTGTGTGTCATAGCGACTGGTTGACTGGTCGTTTGGTTGCTTAGGCTTTTATATATATATAGATATGATTGTATGATATTCATTTGAAGATACGGCGTTTTCAAACCATTCCCTGTGGGGCATTTAACTTGTATTCTTTTCCTCACTATTATAAAAAAATCTTGTATGTCAACAAACTAGATAAACTTAGTAGAAATAGATCTTTTGGAAACACACAGCTAATCAACTCTTTGGCTGGGATAGGTACCCGTCTTCTCCACTCGCATAACACTCTATTAATACATAGACCTTGATCCTATCACTTTGTACTGAAATAATTTATTTACTTACATGTATCTTCCATAAAATGCAAGTTATTGACTTGTATGCTTTCTGTGTCATCCACACGGTAGGAGCTTAATAGACAATTGCTATACTGTTAACTGAAAATTCACATGATGTCATTAATATTCAAAAAAATCATTCTTGAGGAAATGTAAAGAGGGGGTACAAAGGGAATAATTAATAAACAGTAATGTTTATGTAAAGATTTCATAATTGCCTGTTATTCTATGATTTGCATAAAGCACTTTCAAATGTAAAATGAAACTCAATTTCTAAAAGGAAGATGGAGCAATCATTAGAATATTATCAACTCTCGGTCTTAGACCAGAAAGATTTTTAAGTGAAGGAATTGACCTCTTTAAGCTTTCTCTCACCAGTCATCATTTGTAAATCAAATTTATTTTATATAATCAAAAGTTAGAGATTAGGCGTGGGCTTAAAGTCAGACATTTTAGTTCAATTACTGGTGCTGCCACTATCTGTGGAAAGTAACATGAAATGTATATTTTCTATGTGCTGGGCATTGTAGTGAGCATTTGAAATGGATTATCTTATTGAATCCCTTAGGCTTTGGGTAATAGTATCCCAATCCTAATTTGTCTTCCTTAATATGCTATCCCTATATTCCTATATAATAAATTCTGCCCTATTAAATCTTATTTTTCTCATTTATAACATGGGAGTAATAATACCTGACTCACAGGGTTGTTGTAAAGACCAAGCATTTGGCAGAATGTCACATGGTAAGCCCTCAGTAAACATTGTCTACTACTTGATGATTAGGTTAGCAACTGGGGAATAAAGAGGGTAATTAATATGGTCAACAGCATTAACCAGCAAGTCCTTAAGCCCACTTCTGTGAAACTCAGTTTCTTCACCTCTAAAATAAAAACACTTAATTCAATATCTTAATGATTTTTTTACTCAAAATAACCTTAGAACAATCTATAATATTTCAATAGTGACCAACATTACGTCTGGAGCATATTCTACATTCAAAATCTGGAAGTTACATGACTGGGGAGGGAAAAGGTGGAGGGAGAAAGGGGTCAAATCCAATAGAGGTGTTGGTCTCCAGTTCCAGTGACACCAGCAGTTTACAAGACTGCCCCCATGCAATAGATTATTTGTAACCATTCATAGCGGATTCTGTGATGTAACTGTACAGGCCCATGATTTGATTTAAAGGACATAGCCCATAAAGTGGAGCAAGGAGCAGCCTATGATCCACGTTCATTTCTGGTTAATTTTCGTCATCTGCAGTGACAACGGCCTCATCACATACTTCCTTCCCAGGAGCCATCAGATGTCATTAGGGCCTAATTACCGCTCGGAAGGCCCAAGTGTGGGGAGACCTGTCCCAGTTGGACAAGTGGAAGAGGAGATGCAAACTCACTTTCTGACTTCCTGGCTTTGGAGGAGAGAAATGAGCTCATTAAATTCTCTTTCCCAGGTCAATTAGCCACGCAATTAATCTCACTCCCGATTTTTAAAAACTCTATTCATCCCATCACAAACTTGGGCCAAATGCAAAATTTTGCCTCAAGACGATGCCCAAGGCCCGTTTTTTTTCCCTTCATTTCAAAGTATTCTTCCCATGACCTTGCTCACCCTATGATGGTGTTTTTATTATTCAGGTTGCACTTTCTCGAATAAAAGTGGGTGGAAGTGGTGACATGGAAGCTGCGGTCCTGTCACCCTGATTACAGATTCCGTTTGTCTTCTCCAGAGCAACTGCTGGCTGTCTGAGCCTGGGACGTTGCCTACCCGAGCTAGTGGAGCAAATCCAGCAAACGCTTCCCTTTGCTGTTTGTATGAAGACAGTATTATTTTTGCTTTATGCTTGTGATCTAAAAAGTAAAGTCTCATTTAAGACTTTATCCTGACTGTGAACCTAAAAGCCATTGTCAGACTGCACTAAGTGCTATAGCAATGTTCCAAAGGCAAAATCCCGACTTCTTCAGTGTCCTGAATCAAAGAGGAATTTGCCACTGACTTAATGGGGTGGTTTGGGCACTACCAAACAGTTGTTACTCAAAAAGGCTAGCCTTGCCCGGCCGGTGTGGCTCCGTGGTTGAGCATGGAGGTGTATGAACCTAGAGATGATGGTTCAGTTCCTGGTCAGGACACATGCCCAGGCTTTGGGCTCAATCCCCACTAGGGGGCGTGCAGGAGGCAGCCAGCCAGTGATTTTCTCTCATCACTGATGTTTCCATCTCTCTCTCTCTCTCTCTCTCTCTCTCTCCCCCTTCCTCTCTGAAATAAATTTTTAAAAAAGGCTAGCCTTCCTTTTGTGGACAAATAAGACCTTTACTTCCACTGTCCATCTGTTCTTGCATGCTATCTGCTCCATCCATTAGAGCCCTTTGCATGTTAATCATAGTTATTTTAAATTCCTGGTCTGACAATTTCAACATCCCCCTCCTCCCTGCAATACCGGATTTTGATGGTGGCTCTCTTTCTTCCTATTGTTTATTTTTGCTTTGGGTATGCCTTGTGATTTTTTAAATTTTTTTTTATGGATAGCTGGACATGATGGGTGGGTAAGGAACCGTTGTAAGCAGCCCTTGGTAATGTGGCTTCTACTGGCGAGTCTGCTCCTGTCGCCGGGACTGTCTGTCTTCGCCCGTCTGCCTCTCCAGTCTCAGAGGAGCTGTTTCCCGTGCCCTCCCCTTAGGGATCCAAGAACAGTTGTTGACATTTTGTCTGTTTAGCGTTTCACTTGCTAGGATGGACTGGCGGCTTCTAGGCTCTTCACCTGTGGGAACAGACACTGCAAGTCAAGCTTTTAATGTTCTGACCCAAAGAATGTAACGGCCCCGGAACAGTCACCACTTTTCACATTGGTTATGAAGATCGCTTTGCATGATTTCAGTCCGCACGGCCGCCTTCACACTGCCATGCCTGTCATACGCTCATCTCTGATTTATAAAGCATTTTTCAAAATGGAACAGTTGCTGGCTTTTAACTCTTTGATATTAGCTTATTTCGTCTAGTAAAAGTGCCTGATATGTAAATAAAAACCAAAGCAATCTCAGTTGTATATGTACTTATTGTTCTGATGTGACTTCACGGTCCTAGTGCGATCGCTGCCTGCCTCTGTACAACGACAAGCCTTTCCGCCCAGGAGACCAAGTCCACGCCTTCAGTTGTAAGCCCTGTCAGTGCCACGGCCATTCCCAAAGCTGCCACTATGACATCTCAGAGGACCCCTTTCCGTCTGAGCACCACAGAGGGGGCGGAGGAGTCTGTGATGATTGTGAGCACAACACCACAGGTAACTAGCAAATGACCGTCCCAACTAAGGCCAAGTTGGCCTGTGAGGCCCATGTTACTTTAAGTTACGTTATTGCTTTCTTGTTTAAGAAAGTGCTCTCCTGCTGTTAACGTTTGAAAACCAAAGCTGGTTTACCAAATCTTCATAATGGCAACTCATGAAATAGTTTTCAGAAATAGTAATCTAATCTTTGACTATATCTATTCAGGAAAAGCCCCCCCACCCCCACCACCACATTTGATTAAAGTATGAATATATATAGGATAACTCAGGACTGATTAGTTTGAACATGTACTTATCTTCTTTAGATAAGTTTTCTTGTGTGACCCTGATCTCCCACTATGTATGAATTCTCAGGTGGAGATGTTTACATGAATTTAGATTTGGCATGGACTCTGGGAACCTGGGAATGCTCTGTAAATGCTATATAAATGCAGAGGTGATTATTGAAGTCTTGTTCTAAAACTATTCAGCATTTTGAAGAGCTGGTATATTAAAAGCAGAAGTCAATCTCTGACTTTGTAAAATGTAACTGGTCTTATGGGCTTGAAAGAGTGCTATTCTGAAGTCGTAATGAATTTATTAGATAATTATGGATGGCCTAAAATGTCACACAAGAACTTAGCTAGGCGCTGGGAATATAAAGATTAACAAGATAAAGACTATCCTGTCTTTGTGTGTATTAGTACATAGTGGGAAAGGCTCACCATTGAAGGAACAATTACAAAGTGGTCTAATGCAGCAGTCGCCAACCTTTCGGTCCTCAGGGACCACCAGTGGTCCGTGGTCCACCGATTGCTACCGCTGGTCTAATGGGTGCCAAGGTAGGGCAAGTTCAGTAGGAGTTGTCCAGGTGAAGGAGTGAGAGGAAGGGGGTTGGGAGCAAACAAAGGTTTCTAATAAGAAAAACAGTCATGTAATGTCCTAGAGGAGAGAAGCATGGAGACCCTTGAAGACCTGATAGATGGGAAATGGCTGATTGTAAGAAGAGGCACTAGGAAGGGAGTCAGGGGGCAGATTTCAGAGGGCTCTACACATCATGACAGATTTTTGGTTTCTATCCTAAGGTCAATCAGGTGTCCTTAAGGGGTTTACAAAGGAAAGGAACATGGTAAGTTTTGTGTTTTTAAAAGACCTATGTGGTCATAATGTGGAGAGTGGATTGGGCAGGATCAGGTGTGGTTTGGGAAGACCAGGTAGCGGGAGCTGCAGTTTGTCCCGGTGAGGAGCACGCTGGAGTGGATGGAGGTGGTGTGGATGGAGACAAGTCAGGAAGGAAAGTGGCAGCGCTTTCCAAGCAAGGCATAGGGAAGGCAGGAGCATCAAGACTCTTGCCTCCCATTCCAGTGTGAGCAACAGGGTCAACATTGATGTCAGCCACTGAGACAGGAAACACAGGTGGATCAAGCTTGGGGAGAGGGTGGCGGGTCTCATTTGGACATGCTCACTGGGTGTTTCCGAGAGGGATTCTGTCGAGGGCAGTGGGGCTGAGTTCTGAAGGTGCTTCCCCAAGGACGGCCCTCTGGTGCCTCAGAAAAGATCCCTATCATCAGCACACTTCAGTGGCACCTTATGTGTGGGATGTTTGTTAGTGTATGTCCATTCCTGTCATTATTCAGTTAAGACCCCTCTTACCCTCATGGCTACAGGAAGGCTCTGTGAGAACGGTGTGATGTTTGTATTGCTCATGACTACTCCTTCCTCAGCACTCAGCACAGAGTTTGGCACATGGGAATCACCCAATGAATATTCATTAAATGGCAAATACAGGAGATATTTCTAGATTGGAGATAGAAATTTGAGAGTCATCAGCATATGTAAATGGAAATATTCTAGAAATACTATGAAACCATTTAATGTTTAATTAATCCACAGCCAATGTCCATCAGAATGTGGATTTTCACTTGATTATTTCCTTAGTTTTCGAATGGGCCAATTTGGACAATATTTAAGGATAATACATGTTTAAAGGGGAAATTGGTTGCCTTGAGTTCTGTTTTGGTGGTTCTATATTGTACTTACATTTACTTTAGAGTTGGCCTGTAGATTAGATTTGTTTTCCTTTTATAAGAGAAAATTTCTGATTAGTAAATTGTAAGCTATAGGAATTACCTGATATTTCTAAAATGTCAGACTATTCTAATATTTAAAATGAAATTTGTTTGCTATGTCTAAATATAATAAACTAGAGGCCCTGTGCACAAAAATCTTGCATGAGTAGGATCCCTAGGCTTGGCCTGCGATTGGGGCTGGCCAGGTCCTTCCTTCATTCCGCGCTGCCCCCTGGTGGTCAACACATGTCATTGTGAGCAATCGAACTCCTGGTTGAACTCCCGAGGGAACACTTTTCATATAAGCCTTTTATATTTAATAGATTTCTATTGATATTTGCAATGGAAAATAATGGCCATAAGCTCTCACAGAAGCATTTGCTTTTAATTATGTTAACTATAGAATAATGAATGATATTTAGTAAGAGCAGTCTCCTATTTGACAAGATTTAGTTCTGGAAAATATTTCTAATACTCCATGCATTGTTGCTTCTAACTGGACAGCTATCCTCTCCCACACAGACAGAAATTTCTCATATTTGATTGAGGTCAAATGCCTAGCCCTGGAAATAAAGAAAAGTTTGAAGTTTAGAAAGAAACTCTTTCAAAACGCCTGGGCCCTTCCAGAGGCCAGCTTTTTAGAGGTGTGGCATTTTATAGCAGATGGGAGTTTAATGAAGTAAAGCATAGTTTGTAGCAGGTTCATTGTTTCATATGCTCCGGATCACTAAATTGGCAGGTAGAGATGAAAGGTGCATTAAAATGGACGTCCCGAAAATTATAGAATTCCCTCCAAGGAATACAGTCTTTAATTCTGAATTATGCAGCTGATTTTAATGAACTGGAAGTCATAACGCATCACCTCTCCCTGCCGCAGGACGGAACTGTGAGCTGTGCAAGGAGCACTTTTTCCGACCAGTTGGGGCAGATCCTTCAGCCACGGATGGGTGCCAGCCCTGTGAGTGTGATGCAGCCGGTACCCGAAACGGTAGCCTCCTGTGTGATCAGGTGAGTTCTCAGTATGGAAGTAAAGGATTGCTCCCTTTCAAAAGCTAATTTGGTCCTGGCTGGGGTAGCTCAATGAATAGAGCATTGTCCTGATGTGCCAATGCTGTAGGTTCAGTCCCTGGTCCGGGCACATACAAGAATCAACCAGTGAGTGCATCAGTAAGTAGAACGACAAGTCAATGTTCCTCTCTCTTTTCTCCCTCTAAAAATCAATCAATAAAATGCTAAGATGAGACATCATCTTCTCATAGAATCGAGGACTGTATTTCTTAGGATGTCCTGTGTGTGTTTGCATCTAAATGAAATGGCTGCTTTAGGAGCGCTGCTGTGCAACTGTTAATACGGACATGAACTGTCAGACTTCCTGGAGGTCCTTTGCAGAGAAGAAAGGCTCATTTTAGTTTTACTTTTACAAATGTCAAAACAAATTGGAAACTAGGGGGTTCAAAGTATACTGGAAAGTAAATTGAGTATATGTCTGGGAATTATTGGACAATTAATGTTAATAAATGATGTTAACTAAACAAAAACAAGTTTCCTCCCCAATTCCAAAGAAGACAGTCTAACAAAGGTCATGTACACCCAGGTCCAAATGGTCATTATGATAGTTGTGCTTGTGAATTTTATATTCCAACCTTCTCTCTATCTTAACAGCACAGTGCATTTTTACAATTTTATGCACTTTTATTACAATATCACAAAAATTATTTTCTGACCTACATGAGCACAGATTTTAACTCACCTGGGTCAATATATCCTACCTCAACTGAAAGAATGGGAGAAAATATTTGCAAAGCATATATCCAGTGAGACTTGTCTCCAGCATATATAAAGAACCTTTACAACTCAATAATAAAAAGGCAATGCAATTAAAAATGGCTAAAGGATCTAAATAGATAATTCTCCAAGGAAGATACACAAATGGCAATAAGCACATGAAAAGATATCCAGCATTATTAGTCTTCAGAGAAATGCAAATTAAAACCACAATGAGATACCACTTTACACGCACTGGCATGGCTGTTGTTAAAAGGATAGATAATGACACGCATTAATGAGTCTGTGGAGGTCATTTGTGTTCCCATAGACTGCTGGGGGCACCTAACACGTACATCCACTTTTACAGACAGAAAACAGTCTGGTGTTCCTCAACATATTAAATACAGAGTTACCATATGACCCAGCACTATCACTTCTGGGTATATATGCAAATAAAATGAAAAGATAAATTGTCACACAATCTTACTCGTGAACATTCATAACTCCTTTATCTATAATAGTCAGAATGTTGAATAACCCAGTGTCAATTGATGAGTAGATAAATAAAATGTAGCATGTTTACTCAATGGAATATTATTCAACAGTAAGGAGAAAGGAAATAATAACATTTTAACGTGTCCTTTGGTCCCAGGAGTAGGGTAGGGAGAGAGGAGAGAGAGTTTTTTTTATTACATGCCTCTGTATGTCCATATTTTCCATGTGCAAAAACCTAGTTTAAAAATGCATAAAACAAAAGACATACTTGGAAGTGTTAACATTTTTTTCTTTTAGAAGCTTTTTTTTACCTTCTATTTCTGATTGCTTTTTTGATCATTTTTATAGCAGAAATAAATAGAATTTTCATGAAATCCAATATGTAGCCAGAGAGAGCTACATACAGGATTCCAAATGCAGATACAATGGCAGAGCTGTTCATGAATTTAATGCCTCCACGTTGTTCATCTCTAAGTCCATTCACATTTTGCCTTAATGGTTATTCTCTTATTCTCCAAGTATGGACACAAAGTCTGTATGATACAAAAAAGCTATTATGACAGGTGAAAATATCATGTCAAGCCCACCTTGCCTAAATAATATTTTCTAAAAACATTTATTGTTGTTTTCAGTGGGACAGCAGAATCCATACTAAAAAAAAATTGCCAATGGTGTCAGAATTCTAAACTGTAAAATTGAACTCAAGGACATTTTCTAAATTCATTCAGTCACAATCCTTAATAATATTAGGGAGCATACAGGAATATTAGGCAGTTGTTCAAGTCTCATTTTGCTGTAATAACTCAGGAACCAAGCCAGCCCCAAATGGCCCGGGCGACCGTGTCGTGCGCTCTGGGTTCTGGAAGGGAGCTTCCCTTTGGCAGTTGCCATTTGACACTCAATCCAATCTCATAAGATCCGGCGTGTCTGCCTTATTCTTCCATTAGAGGTGCTGTAATTTTTACTCCTGTGGATGCCAAGATCTTGAGATGGGCATGAAGTAATGCTCTGAGTCACCACCACCTAAAAATACCAATACCAAAGTCAAGACACATAGCACAGTAATCATATTATATTAATAGGAGAGTAGAAAAGGGAGAAAGAGTCATTATTTTTATTGAGGAGTCCTTCATCCCTAGGGCTGTCATGGATGAATTTTAGGACATCCATGTACACCTTTAATGCTTTTTACTGTTGACACTATTACAGACGTCCCTCATCTCGCCCATTATGCCCCCTCCCTCCTCAACCTCCCCCCACCCCACCCCCAGGCCTTCACCACACTATTGTCTGTGTCCATGGGCTAAGCATATATGTTCTTTGGTTAATCTGTATGTTATGTAGGAGTATTTCCATTTGTTTCTTTATTTGTTTATTTATGTGTCTTAGAGGGGAAGGCTTTTAGTACCTTCATCAGACCCAAAAGGTATACATGAGCCAAAAAATACTAAAATTCACAACCCTGGGAAAATAAGTCCATTTGTCGTAAGAACAGCCTAGGCTGTTAGTACAGATCCTAATAATGTGAGTTTGTCAGGATGTCACTGCACTCTGTTCTCGTTTCCCTTGAACTCGGTGCGAGAGTTATTTGACCTCTTTCCTGAGTCTTTTCCTAGTCAGGTGTGACTTACATCCACGAGAACCAGGCGGAGCCCAGGCCTGGGTGGCGTCTTAGGAAAGTGTTCCAGGGAATCCTGAGAAGGGTCTTTGAACTCCTCTAGTCCATAGATGAAGATCCCAGTCGCTCTGACCCAAGGTGGGAGTACCCTGTCGGGCTCCAGCCTGGCCCTTCACTGACCCTGCCCTTCTTCATATGGTAGCTGGTTCCCCCTGGTGGACCTGCTGTGGCCACCTGCCAGGTGATGCTGGTGAGGCGAGGAGACTGCATGAGGCCTGACTCTGTGGAAGGCATTCAAGAAATGCTGTTTGGGTGCTTTCCTGTTTGGGGTTTTCTCCACGCCTTCCCCTCCCCCACCTTCTGTCTCTCTTACTTTGCTGTATTCCTACATCTAGCCAAGGAAACCATGAGGGTTAAGCCTCAGCAGTTCAAGACATAGGCGGTCAGCCAGAGAGCGGTGCTTCTCCAACTCTGAATGTGCATGTGAATATCTCAGATATCTTTCTTCTTTTGAGAGATTGGTGAGGTTCTTTACTGAGATTGTGGCATCAAACATGGGAGTTAGGACTTACACACTACATACTTTATTCAGAAGAATATAGGCAAGTGTATAAAAATATCATTTTGAACAATAATACTTGTAGACAGCTCAAAAGCTTACCATGTAGTATTCCATGGACTTCCCCAAACAGTCACACTAGGAAGGTATCATAATTATCCCCATTTTGTGGATGGAGAAATAGAGGTACCAAGAGAATAAGTAACGTCATCCTCTGTCAGATGTCTTTTAAAAGGCAGATTCTGATTGTGCAAGTCTGGAGTAGGGACGGAGATTCTCCATTTGTAAGAGCTTTCAGGTGATGCCTTGCTGCTGGTCTATGGACCACTCTTTAACATGGAAGTTCCTGGAACACTGTGTATCAAAGATGTGCGGGTAAAAGAAGCTGGGTTGCATGTCTGTGTGTGTGTGTGTGGGGGGGAGGGGTAGTTGAGAGCCGGTCCCTTATGCACACATGTGTACACCTGGTCCAAGTGGGCTCACTCTGTTCTGTTCTCTGAATCCCATCTTAAAATCAAACCTTTTCTAAGTTTTCCACACCAGCGAGCCTCTGTTAAATCATAGCAGAATTGTTCACTAAATTAGAGGATCTAATCTAAGCCACTTTCTTTAAAAAATGGAAATAAAAAACAATGAGGGGATCTGAAAGTTGGCTGAAAATGGGAAATATATATATAGTTGTAATTATATGAAAGAAAGAAGGATGGTTGATTGCAGTGCTCAATAAGACATCAATAGACTGCTGCAGCAGAGCCGGAACCGAGAGAAGGATTAGGAGGCATTAAAAAATAGATTAATAAGGCAGGAGGCCTGCACTGGAAATGAATTAGGTGAAATGGAAAGGCATCAACGAAGGAAATGTTTCCCGGTCTGACCTATGGAAGATGGAATAATAAGGAATAAGGACCCGACTCATGGAAATTGATTGTTCTGCCACAGTGATAATTTTCCAGAAAACAAGTTACAAAATGAGGCAGAATACACTTTCTCTGCATAATGTCCTATCTCCGGCAGTTCATCAATGCTTTTTCATCTGCTCAAAACTAAGTCTTTGTCATTAATTACTACAACGTGTCCAAAAGTCACCATGTGAATTTTCCAGAAAATACATTGCCTTACCTTTTGTGTTACCCAAATACTACCGTGTACAAATAGATGTAATGCACAAGTTTCTTTAGCCTACGAGGGGCTTGCTCCTCAATCATGTGATATGTGGATATTGCCTGTGAGCATTAGGGTGGCGAAGGATCTGAAAGGTGGCGAGTTTATAGCTTAAAGAAAGCCGTAAAGGCCTGGCTGGTTTGGCTCAGTGGATAGAGTGTCAGCCTGTGGACGGGGGTCCTGGGTTTGATTCCGGTCAGGGGCTCATGCCTGGGTTGCGGGCTCTATCCCCAGTGGGAGGTGTGCAGGAGGCAGCTGATCAATTGTTCTCTCTCATCATTGATGTTTCTATCCCCCTCTCCCTTCCTTTCTCAATCAATAAAAACGTATTTAAAATAAAAAAAGAAAGACTTGAAGATTTGGGCATTAGTCATGTGGTCTCATTCAGAGACTTAAGGAGAGATGAGTAGTGACATTTCTCTTGCAGCTGGTAAGCTGGTGGAGAGGCCCAGCTACAAAGGATCAGAACGAAGGTGCTGGGGTGTAAATTGGAAAAGAAGGGGAGAATGGGTCTGAGCTTGATAGGAAGGTTCACACTGAACAGTTATCCGAGGGAGATGAGGAGGCTCCCCTAGGTCACCCCACCTTAATGGGGTGGAGCAGAAATTCAAAGCCCAAGGGCAACGTAAGGTTCGGCACCCTGGGTCTTCCTAAAGGCAGCTCCACAGCCCGTTGCTAAACTGGCTGTTTATGCCCCTTGCTCAGAGGTAGGAAGGCACATGCCCATTTGATTTGGGAGCATTGTGCCAGGTCTGATTATAAATACTTAGGAAATAACAGTGTGCATATCATCGGGCGTCCACATCATTTCTCGAAAGCGATATAACTGTCAAATGAAGAGTAGGGTGACGTCGAGGCATTCCTGTGGCTCGCTGGGCACTTACTACATGCCAGGCGTTCAGCTCATTGTCTCACACACAAGCTAACCCGTGTGTCAAGGTATGTTTTAAAAGCCTGATTCATTTATTTTCCTTATCATCTCAGATGGACGCCTTCCTCGCTCAAGGTTTGGAATTTATATTTTCACTGGTCCGGTAGACTAACTCTGTAGTAAGCAGCCATTCTACTGTGTATGTTCACAGCAACCTGACAGTTTTACCCAAATAAAACAAAATCAATATCGTCAAACCGAAAGCGTTAACTCTCCTAAAAGCATATTTCTACACAACATTAACTACAGACATGGAAAATTCATTTATTCATGTTAGAAATATTTTTAAAACGCCGTTTGAGATCCTTCATTTTGATAAAGTCCTACCATCATCTTGTTAATAAGCACTGTATTAATTTTGCAGCAAATTACAATAAGACCGCGCACTGTATGGCTGTGCCATTCAGCTGACATTTATGAAATGCTCTAATTTAACATGGTGACATCTATTACATGCATCTTTTACAAGTTAGAGATAATAATCTCCGAGCGAAATAGACCTAAACCAGCCAAAAAAAAAAAGGAGGGGAGATGATGCAATATGAAATCATTCCCCTTTGAGAAGTAGCACTATAATCATTATAACCACTGCTGGGAACGGCGCGTGTGGGGAACCTCTTCATACTCCTTCCGTCTTGACCACTCAGAGGACTGAGAACAAATGTGTTCCGTTCCTACCGTCGTTTTGTTTGAGCATGCCTCAGGATGTTGCCCTTTGCACGCCCCTCGGAGATGATGGTGGGCAAGCTCCTCCAGCCATTTCTGGGAAACGCCTTTTGAAAGGGGCGGGGAATGTAAAATCACACCGGTCTGACGAATGGCAGGCATTGTAAAACAGCAAAGAAAAGGCATCTTGGTTTTCCACCCAGTGGCGGCCTTTCTTCTCCGATGAATGTTTCGACAGCTGAGCAAGATGATAAACAGCCGTGTCACAAAAACGCTTAAATGGAAACAAGTACGGTGATGTACGTCACTCACCGGGCGTTCTGCAATGCGTGGCATTTATGTGTGGCAGAAACCACTGCAGATCCATTTATTTTGCAAGCGGAATGAGCACCTTGCAAAGGTAGCATGTTACATTAATGTGGACTTTTCTTCTCTGGAGAGGCAGAAGCTTAAGGGAAGAAGTCATTGTACAAATACCAAAAATGCATAGTCATTCTCAGGGTCTGCCTCCTAGGGCTGAGCAGGCTCCTGGCAGGGAGGATACACTGCAGATGGATGATAGGTAGATGCTGGTGGTTGGATTGACAGGCAGATGATAGGCAGGCCTGTATGTACTTTTCCTTAGAAGCACCAATGATGCTGCAAGTGAATAAGTATTTTATACATGCTCTTTTTAAAACCAGTTAATTTCTAGAATTTTCCTTCAGATGCTCAGTAGGAGAAATTCTCCACTATTGACTCACTTCGCAAGCTCTCTGTTTCTCGGATGCTCAGTGCTGGGTAAGGATATCAGTGCAGGTGGAAGGAGTGATGGGAGCTGGGAGGTGTCGCACAGATAGCGTGACGTTACGACTCAGGGTGCACGCTGTGCCATTGGACGTGACGTAGTATTTGTGGAGTGACAAAGCGAATGACTTTCTCAACAGAGAAGAATAGGAGTCTAAGCATTTCTATGGGAGAGAATTCTGGAGTCACCTCTGTGAAAGAAAAGAATATTCTCAAGAATCTACTCATCGATTAGATGTTTTTGGCCCTCTTTTGTATCTCCTTTCTGCTCAGACAAAACCCTTCAAATCAAATTCAGTTTCCAGCGTAGGTTTCCGTTCTTAATCTCCTGAGTTCAAGTTCTGACTTTGTTTGGCATCATCACTATCACCTCATTGGCTCTTAGTGAGTTCTGGGGGAAGATGTAATCTATGGACCATCAGATGGTTTCTACCACCTGCCAGGTGAGTGCTTAGGAAGGCACGTAGTTCTGCTATTTTTCAAATGTTGCTTTAAATTACTTACAGTTTGGTGTCTGTTACATAGAGAACCTCTGTGCTCACCTATTTACTAGTATTGACGTTTAAATCATGCTTCATATTTTTTAAACACAGAAGTGGTGTCTTCACACACACACACACACACACACACACACACACACACACACACACACACACACACAGTGATCCTGTATGGGTTATTCGATGTCTTGATTTCACCCCGAAAGAATTCCATCTCTTAATGTGGAGGGTAGTTAAGAAAGCTGACTCGAATGACTGCTGCAGAATCTGACTCTTTCCTCTTGCCAGTGATGTCCCCGCCAACCTTATTGTTTCAGTCGTCACACAGTTGACTGTGCGAACCCACCATGGCCGCATGCCTGGGACGGTAGACTTTTTCAGGATGGTCGGAAATGGCGAGGCCCTGAGTGTGATCCCAAGGTAATCTATAGCCACCGCTAGCCAGCGTCAGTGCTATTCACAGAAAGTCAGTAAGCAGTAACTGGACTGCGTGGCTGATTCTTCCATCAGCATCCAGCGTCCCAGAGAGATAGACCACCGCCTCGACCTTCCTGGGGACGAGTGCTTGTCCCCTTGCTGTCTGATTAGTAGCTTACACCAAACAGAGTGAACATAGCGTGGTGGTTATGAACGTGGGTTTGGAAGTTACGCCACTTACAGCTGTCTGGCCCCCAGTAAGTAACATGATCTTTCTAAGGTTTGGTTTCTTCTTCAGTAAAATGAGGAGTCGGGCATTTCATAAATGGCAACATGACTAAAACTGCTGCTGTGGAGCTTACATTGTAATGTGGCTTCTTCCTTCATTCTTGTCCGTTTTCAAGTTGGAATTGTGCACGAATGCCTGATGAATCCCCGTTGGCTGTTCTAGTCTATAATGAAATGAAAAAACACCTCCGAACTGGACTTTACACTCTTTTTTTATGTATGTTCACTCTCAAATGAGCAGCCCAAAGAAGAACAAACACAGTTTTTTCACATTTTTTACCACAATGTAAATAATCTAAATGTACTGAATGTGATTAAGGCATACAACAAATGAACCATAAAAATACTGAAACATCCCTAAAAGCAGGATTGTGTAAAAAAAAATGTTCCGTACAAAATGACACTATTAACAAAGACCTTTATTTTAAGGTTGTTGAAACCTTGAAGGGATACTATTAGTAGAGCAAGATCTTCCCTTAAATTAAGCATCTTGTGTGTGTAAAACAAGCTTAGATGGATGTGACAGCAAATGAGAGGCATGGAACAGAGAGGTAGAGTTGTAAAGACTAAATTAACTGCTGTCTCTTCTCTATTTCGGTCTCCACGTGACCGACCACATTTGGATTTCTTTATGGGGTGCTCAGTGCTTAATTCCATGGTTCCCTTTTAGCCACCTACTACTGACTTCTACGGGGTTTATTTTCATCCGGTTCCATATAGTCACCCTGCTGAGCCATCCTGTTTGTGTGTGTGTGTGTGTGTGTGTGTGTGTGTGTGTGTGTGTGTGTGGCGGCGGGGGGTAGGGGGCGGGGGGGACAGGACACACACACACACACCTTCTTACCTTCCTGTCTAACATTTAAAATGTTTTTTCTCCCTCCCTCCTCACCTTGTCCCTAATGAGCAAATGATCCAAAAATAGATACGTTCATCATTCTACAAAATGTTGTATCTTCCCTAGATGGGAGGCCAGTGTGATTGTAAGCAACGTGCTTCTGGCAGGAGGTGCAATCAGTGCCAGGATGGCTTCTTCAACCTGCACGAGCTGGATCCTGACGGCTGTAGGCCTTGCAACTGCAATACCTCGGGGACCGAGGATGGAGATGTTACCTGTCACCCACATTCAGGCCAGTGCACGTGCAAAGCAAATGTTATTGGTATGTGTAACGCGGGCGTTTCAGTCACATCTCCATTGCCATCTGGAATAAAATCCTCCATTTGATTTCTTAACGGAAGAGTAAAGCAAATCTCCTTGCTCAAGGCAGGCTGGAAAAGAGGGGGAAAAACACAATCTGAACGAAATTAACTGTCTAAAATGATTGAATTAATAATTCTATCAAACTTCCGCTGGAAGCTTCCTTTAATCAACCCTTTAGAAGTTTCTGGAGTCGGTAGCCGCTGTACTTCACATGGTCCCATACTAATAAGTCATAGAAAAATATAATTTGCTTACCGCATAGATGTTTCTTTCAGAAAATTAGCACTTTTTCAAAATGGTTTCTACTTAATGAGTTCTAAGCAAATGATTTCCCTGCTAGTTTTCTTAATAGACCAAAATAAATGGATTTTTTTTTCAAAATATTCTGTGCTACAGGGTCCTTTGTGATAAATCTTTCCATATTTTCCTATTATATTTCTTTGAACTGTTCCTATGAAATGCAAAATAAGTCAACATAACTCCACAGATCATGTATATTGCTAGGGTTAGTTATAAAGGGCCACATAATTTTAATTTTGTAATTCAGTGCCAAGCTGATTATAATAAACAGCCACCGTCAGTGTTATTTATCATTTTTTTATACGAGACGTGCTTTTTTGTTTGTTACTCCCACAGGTATTTTTCAGAAATTAGATTTGATTATAGCAATTTATTACATCCAACATTTTTGAGGGGAACCACAGCCACATAAGGACAAAATTTATCAAGTGCCCAAAATACACTGTGTACATAATGCACTTTGAAATTTTGATATATGAGAATATTATGTGCGGAAAGTTTCCTGATGAAGTGACTCGTATATTGTAACTGAACATGTCTCAGTTCATATAGGAAGTTTAAAAAAGACCTTTGCCTTTCTATTGTCATTCAAGTCTTCCATCGTTTTTCTAACATTGACCTGAACCTAATAATAATAAAATCATGCCTAACAGTCTCTCTCTCTCACACACACACACACACACACACACGCATACATACATACACACATACATATGAACATAGCATTCTGAATAATCTGAATAATTTCATTTGTTATGTAACACTAAAATGGATTTTTATATAGATATAAATACATCATTTTATTAATTCAGCTAGACAAGCATTTCGTTTTAATTTAATAAAAGAGAATATCGGCGTGTTTAATGGTATGACACTAGGCTTCTCTGGTTTGGAGAAATATTACATCAGAATGTTAATGTAACTAGCCCTTATGCACTTCAAACATACAGAAACTAACTCCGGAGAAGCTGCATAAACAACTCGTACAGGGAAGCACACTTTGTATAAGCGTTACCTGGGATGCTGGAGGAATTCTAAAACCTTTCAATTCATCTCCACGGCATCCTCTGTTCTTTAACGTGAGATATATTTTAAATTCAAAATGTGAAAACGAAACTTCAAGAATGGCCTTTAAAGACAAATAGTTATTTCTCTATACAATGGAGTGTTTCTCGTGGTGGTTAGGTTCCAGAGCTTAAGGAAGAAAAAAATCAAAATTTACTATTTACTTAGAATTTGTTATGACCTTCCTACCATTTACCTATTTTACTGGTTGATCGAGATAGTTTTCTGCAGGAAAATATAAATATATAAATAAATATATATAAATATGTGTATTTGAAGATGAAATCACCATTTTGATATTATTTCTAAAGTTATTTCTTCACATTTAGTATGTTTAATAAAAATATAAACTTCATATGCATAATTTTTTCCTAAGGGGAATTAATAAGTAACCTTATTCAATTTTCCCTTGTTAATAATAATAAAAAAAACCCCACACACGCAAAAAAACAGAAAATACAAATGTGTGTTGTATATGCTTTGGAAAGCAAACTGTTAGAGTTAACAAAACTGTTAAATCTCACTAATGATTCTATCACCAGTAAAATACATTAGCACCAATAATTTTATTAAAGTAGGTCATTCATCTAGAATAAAAAGGGAGAAGAATGTGAATTAAATGCCAAGTGTGCTAACTCGCCTGTACTTGTTAACACCGAATGTGATGCCCTGTAGGCCTTCCCAAGTATCGTTAGGAATAGATTACCTGTCAGGAATATGTATGGCATATTCAAATAAGCACTGCGCATATTTTTAAAACTGATATGATATGAATCCATGTAGACCAATTTTAATAGTTCAAAATGAGTCATAATTCTTGTTAACAATACAGTTATTTTTAAAATTTGCAGCAATAGTGGCCCTTTTTTATTTTCCTTATTGAAATTAAATGATATGCCTTAGGTGAGTCATTCATCACTGTTAAAGAACTCGCCTTCCATTGGAGTTCTTGAATTTTTATTCATACATATACATATATATTATGCATCTCCTTCCCGCTCAGGAAATGCTTTTCTACATATGAGTTCCTGAGTGTGTTTTTGACTGTTATTTTAGTACTAATTTTTTTTATTGCTACTAAAGCTTAAAATAAATGTTTCAATTGATTCAGCCCCAGAGAGTCTGTTATTTAAATCCATGGATAGGTGAAAGCTATCTAAAGAAAGTATTTTGCATCTCAATGTTTACTATTTAACAATGTTTTTATTATTTTGCCCTGTAATAGTCTTTTTAAAAGTAACCTAAGTTGTCAGAGATTTAAGTGTAGTTGCTAAAACATTTTTCCCGTTTTGTGAAATGTATATATGTACTTCTTTAAATAGGAGTAATCTAAACAGAATTTATTTAGTGTTTAAAGAGATATGTTCTGAATCATACAATATAACAAGCAATGTGATTGCTTTATGAGCCAAAGAGAGCATAATTTATTTTAATTGAAAGTGATAAAATATAGGATCATATAAAAGTATTGAAATAAAAATTGCTCTGGATAAGTTTTATTTATATTAATTACTGAAATGTGTGATATTTAGGAGTAAGTATATATATCCTGTTATCACCAAAATAGTTATCAGCTCAACATTTTTAGGGGATTCTGATTTCTAGGAAAATAACTGTGCTGTTTTTCTGTATGACTTTGAAAATGAGTTTCCCCCTCTATTGTACATTTTAAATGAGCATGCTTTGTTAATATAAAATAAGTGAAAATGATGGTTTTAACATAGCTTTTAGTTTTAAAATAATATTTTTAATATTCACTAAAGAGAAGAGTTCTGGTATGTGTAATAGAGTGACATTTGCATTGAGCATTTCTTTTTGCATTAAGCAATATACAAGTAAAAGTGAACAAAGCACCATACAAAATCAAAGTTGCATTGTCACCAGATTAAGTATCGCCATCCTATTTGGAGTCCGTGACTAGCCCTCCATGGCACTACTTGTGAGAAATCGCCCAGCTTTTGTGTGTACATGAAATGTCAGCGTTACCGTTGCTTGCGCTTCAGCTACCTTGAAAGCATGCTAGCACCATTTTCACATTTTCCTCTTTTTTAAAAACAAATTCCACCTCTAGGGCTCCGATGCGATCGTTGCAGTTTTGGATTTAAATTCCTCCGGAGTTTCCATGATGGTGGGTGTGAGCCCTGCCGGTGTAACCCCTTCGGCTCAGTGAGCAAACTCTGCGACCCTCTGTCGGGGCAGTGTGAGTGCAAGGCAGAGGCCAGCGGACTCCGGTGTGACACCTGCCGGGAGCACTTCTACGGGCTGGACATCACTGGTTGCAAGGCCTGCGCCTGCGACCCCACGGGGTCCCTGCCCAGGACGGTCTGTGACGCTGGGACAGGGCAGTGCCGCTGCAAGCCCCGCGTTGGAGGGAGACAGTGTGATGGATGTTTGGAGGGATCCTTCTACCTCCAGCAGAATAACTCTTTCCTCTGCCTGCCCTGTGACTGTGATAAGACGGGGACAGTAAATGGCTCCGTGCTGTGTGACAAATCAACAGGACAGTGTCCGTGCAAATCAGGAGTAACAGGTCTCCGCTGCAGCCAGTGCCAGCCTCACAGGTACAATCTGACTGCGGGCGACGTCCAAGGCTGCCGGGTGTGTGAGTGTGACTCCGCGGGGACGTTACCCGGGACCACGTGTGACCCAGGTAGTGGCCAGTGCCGGTGTTTGCCTAACCGCCAAGGAAGAAGGTGTGACCAGTGTCAACCAGGTAGGAGGGAATTGTGCTGCCTTCTCAGGGCGCCGTGACCTTTCCTTCTTCATTCCATGCCGGGCCATTCCTCTCTCTTACTCCGTTGAGGCCTCTAAGAATTTAACCCACAGCATCAGTGTTGAGTTTATATCTTTATGCGGCACAGATACAAGTGCGAAATCTACTCAAGATCATGTGGCATCTTTGTCTGACCCGTTAGACGAATGCCAGCCAATGACATTTCAGAACTGAGACTCACTGGTACTTAGTTTCTCAACTTGAACTGAAGAGAGTGGAAAGGAGGGAGGGAAGAGAGGAGAGAGACAGAGAAAGAGAAACATCAATGTAAGACAACTGGATCGATTGCAAGGGCCGACACTCTAACCACTGAGTATGCTGGGCAATCTCTCTTTGTTTTTGCTTTTTGTTTTGTTTTGTTTCTGGTCCTGCATTCAACTTACAGCTTCAGGAAGTATGTCGAATTTATCTCTTACTGTTAAATTTACATGGACAAAGAGCACACCCTTATCTCGAAGTATCTTTATCATAAGCAGGCGCTTCAAGGAGCCAGCTCTGCAGTAGGCACAGTAAAATGCACGGCTGAAATCTTTCATTCTGTGCCTTTAAACACATTGGAGAGACCGGTCACATACAACAGGGGCCGGGGGACACCAGGCTGCAGTGTGTGAGCAGTGTGGCGTGGGGGGTGTGAACTGGCCATGCAGAGGACTCCTGCCTGCTTCTTTCATCCGTAATTGTAAATATTACTGGCCTGCAGTAGACGGCTGCACATAGATTCCTGTCCCACTTTCTTAAAAAACATTATTAAAGAAGGTGTATGTAATGAAGCCTCATGTATTATTCACCTAACCTTACGGGGATGTACAAGGAAGAGGCTTAATTCAACTAAAATTTATAGGCAATTTGTTAAAGCAGCAGCGCGCATTAGAAGGTACATTAGAGCCCCATTGGTTTTAATATGCCATTCAATAACTTGAGCAGAGGTTAAAAATGCAGCTTAACCTCCATTAAGTATTTTAAAAATGCTTTAATTTAAAATTATTTGGAGTGTGTGTACATATATGAATGTACACATCCCCACGCTAATAAATATGGCACTAAGGATGTGTTCCCGGCGCACGTTTCCGTGCCGGGTGACCTCGTCGCGTGCAGCAGCAGGCACTTAGTCAGAGGCCAGGCCGGGGTAGCCGGGGAAGGATGGCACCCGCCGTGACCCACCCGTGTCCTTGGGAACCAGAGGCAGCGAGGGTTTACGGAGGACTCTGCAGCTTCGGAATAAAATAAAGGCTAATTTATAATGGAAACAGCTCCACATGACACGTTGTGTGCTAATAGGACCGTTCCTCATGCTTTGCTCTGGTGTTTAGTTTTGCTTTTGTTTTATGATTCTTTATGATTCATACAGACTATTAGAAAGTAATGCCTACCCTAGCCGGTGTGGCTCAGTGGATAGAGCACCGGCCTACAGGCCATCTCAGATTTTAAGGGGTCACGGGTATTCATCCATCCATCTACCCACCCATCCATTCAGCCTTCCATCCATTTCACTCACATATTCTTGTTTTTGGATAAACAATCTTTTGGATACATTACTCCATACCAGGGAGGATGCTGTATGCTGATGTAAGATATACAGTCATAAATATATTAAACTTATGGTTGTATAAAGGTCTGTGGTTTAGAAGGGGAAACTGATTTGTACATAACTTCAACAGTGTGATTACTACAATATTAGGAATGTACAATATAAAGAACTAGAAAAGGATAGAAAAGGAAACAGACTGATTAATTCTTCAAGGATGGGGTATATAGAGAGCTTAGACAAGAAAGTGATTTCTGAGCTGAGTTTGATAGCAAAGAGAGGTTGGTAAGATACTCAAGGAGAGTACAGCCAAACAGGAAGAAAAAAGGGGAGCAGAGCATTCAAAAAGTGTATTTAAACTAATTGAAAAGAAGTTTAGAAAAATCTTTTCAATAACAGAAATTATACCTTGTAATGAATGATATGAACATATATTTGTGCATTTATTGATGTTTGGTCAAATCTATGAGTAATTTTAGCGTTTTTATTTTCTTAAATGTTTTTATTGATTTTTTTAGAGATAGAGGAAAGGAGAGGGGGGTAGAGAGAGAAACATGAATGATGCGAGAGAATCATTGCTCAATTGCCTCCTGCATGCCCCCTACTGGGGATCGAGCCCACAACCAGGGCATGTGCCCTGACCAGGAATTGAACCTTGACCTCTTGGTTCCTAGGTCAATGCTCAACCATTGAGCAACACCAGCTGGGCCAGACTAGCATTATTTTTATATAAAACTACCAAATGGAAGAAAATTATTACTGCCTTAATGTGAAGATTAGCATCATCTACACTACTTTATTCTGAAAATATTGATTTGTAAAACCGTATCTAAGTTGGTCTTTTGTTACCTGACATAGGGGAGCCACAAATTCCTCCCTAGACTCTTCTCTTAATATTGTGTCCATTCTCTGGCTTACGCTGAGAGTCGTTACTTCTAAATGGCTTATAATTAGCGCTTAGCCTCGGCTCTGCCCTCCTTTTCGGAATAAGGCCTAGAGGTTAAACTTGTTTTCTTCCTCCCATTTTAAGACCTCGGTAAAGCCTAGTTGTTCATGGTCCTCGGGAGGAACATTGCCAGGAAATGGGCTCTTCTTTTATGCCCAGGACAGGTACTGTGTTGTGCAAATAGCCACGACAGGAGATAATACCGGCTGTCTGGCTAATAACTTTGAACTCTAAGCATTCTGTAAACCTTCTCCAAGATAAAGCAACGGGATTTTATGATCCGGGTGACTTTTTTGCTTTAGCTGCAAAACACATTGTTTCCCACAGGAGACTAGTCTTGCTTGGGACCAGGGGTTAGCTGAAATAAAACTGGGGACGATAGTAATCTCCAGTGGGCTGATGTGTGCCATGGACATGTACCCTCGCAGCACTATGCAAGGTATACAGGAATGGCATTGTCCTAACGACTGGGCTTCGTGTTAAGTATGCGGCACAGAATCACTCGTGGAGAGAAACCTCAAAGAGATCAGTGAAAACGACACAGACACAAAGATGGGGAACATAAAGTGGAGCTAATGGCGGGAGATCAGAAATGCATTGAGTTCAGGGCGAGACATTAAGGTCAGTTATCTTTGAGCTGCACCCAGGAGTTGAAGCTGAGGGAGGAGGGAAGGGGAAATGGTGTTTTCTACAGTGAGAGGTCATCAAGGGAAAGGTAATGGTCTGTTCAGGTAAGGCAAGAGGTACTCATTGGACAGGAAGGTACCTGAGTCATCCTAATTAGAACTGCTTAAAAATGGGACAACTGAAATACTGGTGGGATTAGCCTCTATAATCATGCTCCTGAGAGAGGAGGGGAATTAACCCCCGAAAATTCCAATCTAATCTTTTCCTTGAAGCTCTACCTCGAGGTGGCAGCCCCCCAGGTGTTTTAATACCTTTTTTGTTCTTCTCCGCGTGCTGTCTCTGTTTTTTCCTAGGCGCTCTTTATTCTCCAAAACGTGGGCATCCCAGTCTTCTGCACCAAAATGGACCCTCCTGGTCCTTACAGAGTTAGCTAATAAATCATTTCTTGTAAAAATTATCCTTAATTGTTCTAGAATTCTCTGTGGCTCAAAGCTATTGCAATAAGTCTAAGTTAATTCTGCTTCTAAGTATCTCTGCTAATGTGCAATTTATCCAAATTGGAGAGCTGTTAGTACATTCATGATGCTATCATCATGGATTTAAGGACCTGAGTACCTTCACAGGAAGAAAAGTACACAGAATCACAGCTACAGTGATCCTGAATCCAAAATCAAAGTCTCCCAAATTTGTGACTTTGCTCACATGATAAATCAGATGCGAGTATACATGTTAATTGGCGTGGCCATGTGTTATTTCTGGAAAAATGCATATGTATAAAGAGAATTGCTGTCATGGATGCAAAGAAGCAAATGACATAGTCTAGTTGTAAATGACAATGAAAGTGACAGTATTTGTTCTTTCCAACTGAATGGCACAGATTTGGAGCTTCATTTTTCATTCTCCTTGAGCTCAAACTTTTCTATTTTACTATTCCCGAAGCTTTGTAAGAGAGACTATGCAGGGACTAGAAGATAAGCCCATTGGTGATGGCTGTAAAAGAATGGCTATTCTCAACGAGAGCCTTAAATGAATCGTGCAGTGTTGCAATCACCTTTTGTTCCTTCCTCAAGAATAGGTAACACAGTGTAGATTCACTCAGTGCGCTCTCTCTCTCTCTCTCTCTCTCTCTCTCTCTCTCTCTCTCTCTTTCTCTCTTTCTGTATCACTGATATTTTGTATCTTTAAATGCGTGACCATGACAATTGTAAAATTTCTTTCATTTACCAGAACTTTATTCGTTAGAATCACTCTGCAATCCCTCCACCCATTATTTTCATTAAAATTTCTTAACATTATGCATGTGCTTGTGTGTGTATATGTGTACATATGTTTTTACATATGCATATACATGCACAAACACACATGTCAGTACCAAGAATGGTTTCTCTTTCATTTGCCTACTCCATCATTCAAATGCCCAGTTCCCTTTTAATTTTATAACTGTGGACTTCCACCTTCTAGGTCCAAGAAATTTGAAGTAGCTTGAATGTATTTTTGAATCTTATTTTTCTTCCTTTCTTTTTGCTATAATAAAAATGGGTGCATAATTTAAATTATGTGGGATTAAAAATATAGTACTTGTGGGAATCAATGCCTGTTTTAATAATTGGCTACATTTTTGCCTACTTTGTGACAAACACTGCACTGGATGCTGGGGAGACAGAGATGACCTAATCCGTTGTGGTTCCTGCCTTCATAGAGGAAACAATCTGGTGGAAATGAGATTATCATTTTCATGAGACTCCAAAGGAAATAAATAGGATGCTGTGAAGCTGTAACAGGCATGCCTAAGCTGACCTAGGTTAGGTTCCTCAAGGAAGTCACAAGTCCTGTTGTGTATAGGCATGAGCTAAACAGAAAAGGGGGTCAAAGTCATTGCAGCTGGAAAAGGCTGTGAGGTGTCAGTAGAAGAAGGAAGCATGGAGCAGACTGAGCTAGTGATGAGCAGCGAACTGAAGCTGGAGAGAGAGGTGGGGAGGTGGGACCTGCATGGAGGATTAAAGGCTGTGTTAGGGATTTTGGTATTTTATTCCTAAAGAAATAGAAAGTCATTAAATTTTTTTAAATAGAGGAATGAAATGTTGAAATTATACTTGGAAAAAGGCTGTTCCAGCTACAATATGAAGAATAGACTGAAGGGAACAGGAGAAATACCATTGGATGAGGAAACCTCAAGCTGAGATGCCTGGGTTCAAGTCTGGATTCCGCTGTTTGTTAATGCTATCACTTTAGGAAAGTTTGTTAATCTTTCTTACCTCCAGTTTTATAATTTATATAACAGATATAATAATAATGCCTGATTAGTAGCATTGCTGAGAGAACCAATTGAGGTCATGAATATAAAGCTCTTACCATGCCTCTGGGATACAGTGTTAACTCTGAAAAACTTTGGTGGTGACTTTAACTAGGGAGGTGACGGCAGGGGTGGAGAGTAGAGTAAAATTCTTAGAAGACAAGACCGTTGACTTTGGTAATTAGCTACATGAAGCCAGGGCAAGTGAAGGACGCAAGCTAGTTGCCAGTTTTAACAAAAACACAGTATTACAGATATTTTTAATCTTTATTTTTATTGTTGACACTATTACAGTGTCCCCATTTCCCTCCGATTTGCCCACCTCCACCCAGCCCCTGTTTCTCTCTGGCCTTCACCCCACTGTTGTCTGTGTCTGTGAGTTATGCATACATGTTCTTTGGCTAATCTATTCACCTTCTTTAATGAATTTCAGGTAATTTTTTAATATAAGCAAATATCAGCTGGAACATACTTTTACTAAAAAAGTCATTGTTCATTAGGAATTCGAATTTAACTGGGCACCTTGTATTCTATTGGCTCTCCTAGCTAGGATGTTTCAGGGTTCTAGGTTGAGTATCTAAAGAGATGGCGAGGCCATTTGTTAAAATGAAGATGATTAAAGGAAGGCCATGAAGTAGGTTTTCAATGCACTGAGTTTTAGCTGCCTGGGTACAAAGATAGCAGGTACAATGCCAATCACCGACTCAACCTCGCTTTCATGATAATTGACACAAGAGCTAAGCACAGCTATAAGCACATTTGTACTGGGAATTCATTTAGTGCCCCTGCAGAGTGTTCTGTGTTTTGATGTAATCAAAATATGATCATTTAAAGAAAAGACTGGCTAAGAAGCATATATAAAATATCTTCACTTTTTTATTCCAGGCTTTTATATCTCTCCGGGCAATGCCACTGGCTGCCTGCCCTGTTCCTGCCACACAGCTGGGGCAGCTCATCACATCTGTAACAGCCGAACTGGCCAGTGTGTTTGCCAAGATGCTTCCACCGCTGGGCTAAGTTGTGACCGTTGTAGGGACCTTTACTTTGGATTTGATCCTCAGATTGGGAGGTAAATATTTATGAGAATTAATAATTAAATATTTTTATTTAATTATATGTACAATGACTTTTTTATAGCCAACAGTGACTTTTTTGGGCAGTATCTTTTGTAAAATGCAGTGTTTTCTGTTCTGCTTAGTTGATTGATATATTTTTGATTCTTTGATGCCAGTGTTTATTAGACATAATGGTAATTCTTCAATATTGCCTAGAGTCCTAATATATATTAGTAGGTTGTCATACATTGATAGATATACCCAATAATAGGGCCTGGGGATATTTAACTTGATAAAATCCTTTTCCCTCAAAGAACTTACAGTTTGAATGTGGAGAAAGACAGGTAAAGAAATATCCCTAAAAGGAAACACACACACACACACACACACACACACACACACACACACACACACTATAAGGGCTAGAACAAGTAACAAGTATATCTATATTTTGTTTTATGTGGCCCCCGAATTTATTGCTTATTTATTAATTGACTGCACCCATTTATGTTGCCCTTCCCTTTCTAATTTAGATTGAAAGACTGGCAGATAAGAAACTTATCTTTATATTCAGTGATACGATTTTCCCCCATGTGTAAAGTACATTCTGAAAATAAATTAATCACTTTTCAAAGTTACACCGTCTTTAATGTTCTTCCCATTTCCTGTATATCTGTGGGCATTTACTTTCATGCATTTGTGGTCATTGCTGTATTTGTGAAGATGAGCTGGAATGCTAATTCCGTGTGGGTTTCTTTTTCTCCCACTTAGTTTATAAATTTATCTTGGGTTGGGAGTATATCCATTAATTCTTTGGTGTTCCTGTCTCCAAGAAACTAGTATGTGTTTCTCATAAACCAGTCAAATCTGTTTCACCGTGTGTGTGTGTGTGTGTGTGTGTGTGAGTGTGTGTGTGTTTATAATTATAATAGCTAATTATTCAAGGGTTTGAGATTATTGGGCCCTTTTCAACACACTGTCCCCACTGCCTGCCTTTGGCCCTTACACTCTTCATTAACACCTCAATGAGAGTGTGGACAGGGGTGACAGGTTAAATTACTAAAAGAGAACTCAAACCAGTTTATTTGGCTTTTTACTAAAATCCAATACGCTTAATTAAAAATAAAACACTTTTCCATGATATTTAAAATATTTATTAAAACAATTTTTTGTTCTTACTACATAGCATTTTTTAATCCATGCTGCTGCACTTCAGTTACCATTAGTATATCGTTCTGTTAGTCTGAGAGCATAATTCTCTCTTCTCTGCATTTTGGCTAAGATCGAGTGTCTAAGAGCATTACTGCTCTTTCTATTATGTGCCTCTTCTCTCGTGCACTGGCTGGGGTGGGGGGCAGGGATTCACTGGACTGACACCCCAAAGCAGGCTGCTGTTGCTGGTCTCACACATGTGCAAGCTGACTTTTCACTGAGGTTGTCGATACCGTCATGCGTTCCTCATCGATCTCTGATTTCTGTGCCTCAGTTTCCGTCACCTACAGGTTAAGCGTAGTCACATGCATCGCTTTTCTGGTTGGTTGTTAATTAGTTTTGCAACCCACAGGAACCCCAGCATTTTCTCTACTCAGGCCCCTTTAGACTTGGGGGTCACCCTTTTAACAGGCGCTAAGGCAGCACCATGCTGTCTCTCTTCTGCGTGGTCCTCATCTGATCGTGAGACCTACACACCCCTCCTTGCCCTGTACCATACTGTTTCCAGGATTAAGTTTTGTAATGTATTTTGAAATCAAGAAGCATGATGCCCCTAGTATTGTTCTTTTTGCATAACCTGTGCTCTGCAATTTAAAATAACTGTAGGACTTTCTATAAGTTAAGAAAGACCAGAAAGGCCATGTTCCTGACTCAGTTTGTAGCCATGTGACAGGCAGGGGCCGTACATTTAAAGGATCCCTGAGAGATGAAAGTAAAATTGATTTGTGGTTGCTTCTTAGGACTCACGGTTTTCCAATGTGCCAATTATTTTATGGTCTACCGTGTTTCTTAAAAATTAACTCTTCCTTTGACTTGCAAGCTCTTACTCCTGTGATTTGTTTTTCTATCTCTTATGCTGATCACTCCTGTTTATTGTGCCCCTTCCAAGTACATGCGTAGTACATGCAAAGTACATGTATGAGTTCACCTCAATACATGCATGTTAATGACTCTCAGAATGTTATCTGTTCAGATCTCTACCATGGCCTCCAGGCCAATGGCTAGCCCTCTTTCTGAGTTTTAAATTTAAATGTCCCTCATGCCTCCGTTCTTAAATAGAGCCAACACAGAACTAATTTTTGACATTACTTGCCTCACCTCCTACAAAAATAGAAATTAAAAGTCTCATGCCATCTCAGGTAAGAGGGACATACACCTTAAAGTCGCTGTTCAAGCCCCCACCACCCACCTGTGCGTGGGCTCCGGGTGCCCTCAGATCGGGCGGGGCTGGCTCTGATGTTGAACGCGGCTGCCCCTGTAAAGAGCCACCATATATAATGTAGCGTCTCTGAAAAGAACAGCAAGAATAAAGCCCCCCAAGTCCATGGGGGGCCCGAGACAATCAGGAGGACGTGTCCCCGGTGCGGTCGGTCACAGGGAATGGCTGTGCGGGAGCTGACCCTTCTCTGCCACCGATGGATGCTGCTGCCGCTTTCCGCTGTGACACTGATAATCCTCAGAGAAGAAATCCTCTGGCCCAGAAGGTCACAGGGAAAGACATTTCCAAATGTGACAGTGAGAATCGCTTGGCTTGATGCTTTTGCTCATCATTGAGAAGAGATACAAATGGGTTTTATTCTTTTTATGATTTTCATTCCCTTCCTGAATGATATTGATGTCTCTTTGATGACTTCTGGTTGCTATTGTGAATATATACTAACAATGACTATTTTGAAAATATGTATGAAGATGGCTAAAATATATGGGATTCCATCTAGTATAAAGAATTTTTGTTTCCTGAAGAGAAAAATTCATTGTCTCAATGCATACAATGTATACAGATATGCAGTATAGGAAAAATATCCATTTATGCCCTGATGTGAAACTTTTTTTTCAAAAAAAGAAAGGCATTGAGCTAAAAATCAATTGGATACACCTCGAACCAGGTACTGTGGTAGGTGCTTAACAGGTATGAATTTATTTCATTAATTTCCAAACTTCTACAGTGGATTATAAGTATTTTATTGTCAAGCAAGGAGAAGATACAAGTATCCCTTAATCCAGGGGTGGGCAAACTTTCTGACTCGAGGGCCACAATGGGTTCTTAAACTGGACCGGAGGCCGGAACAAAAGCATGGATGGAGTGTTTGTGTGAACTAATATAAATTCAAAGTAAACATCATTACATAAAAGGGTACGGTCTTTTTTTTCAATAGTTTTATTCATTACAAATGGGCCAGATCTGGCCCGCGGGCCATAGTTTGCCCATGGCTGCCTTAATCGGTTCGGAAAAGAAATGGACTTTTTCATATGCTTTTTCCATTCATATTTGGGGGTGGGGGGTCTTATTTAATCCCTCCAGGAAGTTTACTTATATCCCTTCCCTTCTCCACGTTCTCTTTAATGTACACCACTGTACTTCCTGAGTTTTAAACTTTTTTATACTCCTAAAGGCAAAATAAATTTAAAAAGTAGACTCTGCTCCTAAGCTGCAGCAACAACAAAAATGCCCCCAAAGCACAGTAACGAGCAGGAAAACCACCCGCCTATCCTCACCCAGGCGGTTCCTCCTTCTTCCCCTACAACAGGAAGGGGGCGTGCATTTTAAAAAGCCCATCCAAGTGCAGAAATCTCCTCATTTACCTCTGACACATAAAGCGAACCGGATTCAATCAGTACCGAGAACAATGAAGAAAAAAAAAAGTCTGCCCACTGAAAAATCAATAAAGCAAAAAAAAAAAAAAAAAAAAAAGGATATGGTGTTTGTCGAAACCAAACACAATGAGACAAAAATGGGCCATCTTCCCCTCGGCTCTGTGGGTAGTTAATACGCGTATGTGACAGGGCAGTCCCGGGCGCTGTCCCCAAGTTGACCTGTAACTAGGATTCCCCTTCCCACAGCCCCTGGGACTTACCCACTTATCTGCTCCGCCACCGTTTTTCTTGTATGTCATCCACTCATCACAGCCCCTAAAGGTTTCCTCCCTGATGACTTCTTCTCTCTCTATTAATTAGTTGTATTTTGTCTTTTTTTTTTAAGCTTCAAATGGCCAGATGTATCACTCCTGTCTCTTCCCAGCAGACATACAACAAAACTAATTTTCCTCAGAGAGTGGGGAGTTGGGGTCTAGTCTGGCGAGGGAATCTAAAGGCTCTGACTTCTAAAACATGCAATAAGTTCACTTTTTTCTGTGACCAGATCATTGTTAGTTTTGCTGCCAACTTTCTCCACGTGAACACGACACTATGGATTGGGTCCGGTCGCTGCTTCACATGCATCTATTCCACCGGCTGTGGATTGGATATTTCTCTGAGAACCAGACCAGTGACTTCCCGTGGGTAGAAGCAGATCATTTTCATGTCCACGTATTTCCTTCCACGGTGTGATCCTGAGATCATTGGGGGTGGGGGGTTTCTCACAGATTCATGCCCCCCAGTGACCCTTAGACAGTGTCCTATGATGTGGGTGATGGGGTAAATGGGCCCACATGTGAGCAAGCCCCGGCTGGTGGTGGCAGCGTCCCCACAAAGACAGCAGAAGCGTGCAAGGACACTCGAGGCCTCTGCCTGGAGCTGCCACGGTTCCTCCTTGCTCTTTTTGCTTCATGCTCTTGGCCAAAGCAAGTCCCAGGCCATGTGAGTATGGCTTTCAGCTCACACAAAGAGGGTCTCTAAGCCCCAAATTCCTCATTCCAGGGCCAAGAGAATCCGGGTGCTATTAGGCTGTGAAGAAGGAATACTAAGCACCTCCATTGCAGAAATGAAATAGAATCTTACCCCGGGGAAACCAAGTCCTCTAGGGGGCGCTCTAGCTCTCCCTGGACTTGTGCCAGAGGACTCCACTGCGGACTCCCTGGCCTGAGGGAGTCCAGGAAAGCCAGCCTTGGAGGAGAGGTTAGCCAGGGGAGCAGCTCTGCCCAGTCAAAAAGGGCTCAAAACAGCTACATTGTCATTTATTCAACAAAATGCATTGAGCCCCATCGAGTGCTAGTTTTTGGACTAGGGATGGAAGAAAAGCCTTTGTCCGATTTCTCCAATTTGCCTTAATGGCGCTTTCTGTTCTATTCATTAATGATCATTAGTAATTCTTGTCTAGAATTTTTCAGTCATTTGAAGTCTCCTCGTCCTTTGTTCTTGGTGCTGAATGGTGTCCCTTTCATCCGACCGTCAGCAAATGAGAAAACTGGGAGGAACTCCAGGCCCTTCTCTGCTTCTCTTTTTAGGTTTTCCACCTCATCCTACTGATTTTACTCACTAAATGCTTCCCAGGTCTAACCCCTTCCTTTCCATCGCTCCCCGCCACTCTCACGATTGTACTAATTTAGCAGTATCTTCTCTCTCCTTACCTTCCCCTCTCCATCTGCCCCCACTCGCTCCCTATTCCGAATTGGTCTCCAAAAATCTTGTATTGCTTACAATTTGACACCCTCTCCTGCTGTCCTTTTCTGTTTTCTCCCTCCTTAATTTCCCTGGTTTATTCTGATTTAATTATTAAGCATAAGCATTTCCAAGATTTCTTCTTTGTCGAGTAAGACTCCCTCCACGTTCTGCGTGGAGTAGGGTTCGGTATCTGAAAGAGGAGCCCCACAGCAAATGAGAGAAAAAGACATGAGATAATTTTGCAATATTGGGGGACCAGGCGGCAATTCCCTAAGGACTTCCTCCATGCTCAGGCTTCACCAAGCTTTTATTGATCTGGGATGCACCCATAGCATAGCCCTTAGGCAGGTGACCCCCTGCAACAGGCAGACTAGCCCATCAGCAAGGATTTACATAATAATAAATGGGGGAGTAGTTTCAGCTACCACTGTCTGGACAAACAGAGGTGGCGCCTAGCTCCGAGCTTTACTAGGGCTTCAAAGGCACCCAGCCTTGGGGGGGGCGGGTTTCGGGGAGTTCTCTGTCTATGCTTATCAGATAGTGAAGGCAATAAACAGTTTTCCACACTTCTTAATACTCCTTTCTCTGTCACCTCCCCTGCCACCAGGCTAGAGAGTTGCCCATTTCCTGTGCCCTTAAAGAATTGCCTGGCTGGTGTGGCTCCATGGTTGAGCATCGACCTATGAACCAGGAGGTCACAGTTCGATTCCCGGTCAGGGCATGTGCCCGGGTTGTGGGCATGATCCCCAGTGTGTGCAAGAGGCAGCTGATCAATGACTCTCTCTTCATTGCTGTCTCTCTCTCTCTCTCTCTCTCTCTCTCTCTCTCTCTCTCTCTCCCTCCCATTTTCCCTTCCTCTCTGAAATCAATAAAGAACATTACAAAAAGAATGTACATACATCTTTATTCATACCCTTTCTGTTTTTTCAATGTCTCACTAGACCATGAGCTGCTTGAGGTCAGGGCCAGCTCTGTCTTTTCATATTGACGACTCCAGTATTCTTCCAGCCCTAGCCTATAGTTGTCCCTCAATGAATGTGTTTATGTCACTCGATACATTGAACCAATTCGATGGTCCCCCTGCGTTGAGGCCCCAGACAGAAGGGAGGCTTCCAGAGAGCAGTGCCAGTAAAGCGATCTTTTCCTGGCACCTGTCCCCGGACCTCCTAGCGGAGCTCTTCGCCCGATGACAAAGTTCCTGGCAATTCCCCTCATTAATTGTGATGCCCCTGCAACAGTACAGAGCAGGGCAACTCTTTCTCTCATCGTTTGTTCCGCGGGAAAGTGAAATAGATGAGATCTGTGATTTAAGAGACAGAGGCCAAGTAACTTCTTCCCCATTGTGCCCAGCGGACAGTGAGGCCCAGACAGCGCTCCCCGGGCAGAGCGCGCGGGGAGCTTAGCGAAGCCTTCCGCCTGCTTTGTTTACCATAATGAACTGGTCAATAAACATCACAAATTGTTTATCCATATACATCCTGACAGATGACTCTTTATGAAATCCATTTAGTGAGTGAGGTTCTCCCATAAGGATGAAAAATGAAGATTTTAAACAGATTGTGGGAGAGCTCTGGCTACACCAGGAGAGTCAGTGTAATAAAGGTTTCTTTATATTAATATTACAGAAACCATTTATCCTGACAAAATCAATATCACAAGTCATCCGAGTTTGCTGTTCCTCGTTCAGAGCTTAAAACATCTTTTCCTTTATTACGTTTAATTCTGTTTTAATAAATGTGAACTATATTTCATTTAGGAGGCGCTCTGGAGGGGAGTGGTAACTTCTAAAATGACATCAGACTTGTAGCTTATTTGCTAAAGAGTCTTGGAAATGTTTAAAATCATATTTGAGCGGCTGAGAAATTCACAGGAATCCTTTTACTTAAGCCTTAATTACCAAATGATCCCCAGTGTCCTCTGGGCTGGAAACAAACGATCATATCCAGAAAGTCTCCTGTGAACTCCATTCACATAAAACTCCCTCCGACTGAAGTCGAGCAATTATAACCAGGCAGATAAGTGAGATACAACAAGGGCTGGGATAAGAGACTATAAAATCAGGAATAGTCACATTTAATTACTCACAACCTTGCGTGCTTTCCGAAGACGGGATTTATTTATTCCGTTGAGATTCCGGACGCAATACCCCATGGATAGTGACAGAGCTGCCTTAAGAGTTAAGCGTGTCGCTGGCAGAAAATAGAACCACATCAAGGAAAGGAATTATGTGATACACTGGAAACGGTTCCTCTAAATGTACTGTATATAAAATGAGTGTGATTGTCTCATGAGTGAATGGTAATAAAAACAGAAATACTCAAGAGATACTTACTCAGGAGTGGAGTGGTGATAAATACATGCGCTGGGGAAGGCATAGCGCTCATTGCTGCGTCTCACCAATGTGACATAAAACGCCGACAAACAATTTACTCTAAGTAATAGCATATAATGAAATGAAGAGCAAATTAAAGATGTTTTTTTTTTTTCGCTTCTAGAATCCCATTTTAATTTCAGTGCATAATTTTCTAATACGTAAGTAGCCCAAACAAAACGTTGGTTTGAAATGGAGTTCTGATGCAATGTCTGTACATAAAGGACTTCATGTAGTTGTTTGTAGGAGGGGGAAAAAATGTCCTTTAACCACGACATAAGGGCAAACTGCAGGACAGTGGTTTTTCAAGAGAAACTGCCTTATTTATTCCCCAGGTGACTTAGTCCATAAAACAAATTTGCAGCTTCCTTAGCAGCCTCGGCTTTTATCAGCCTTTTTGAGGGTGTTGAAGGATTACCCAAGAGATCACACCCTAAAGTTGCAGTGAATACAGGAACCTTCCACCCAGCATCTTCAGGAGAAAGTGGAGTGGATCCAAATGTTTTCATTAAAAGCGTCGTATGCAGGGTCCCTGGTAAACGCGGGTGGTCTTCCCACAGGTACCATTTCTGCCTCTCTAATACTTCCTGGCATCCAAATTGTTCATCCTCACCAATGACATTGTCACAGGTTAAGAGTTTGAAAAACAGGTTTTCATTTCTGTCATAGCAAAAATGCGACAACAGTGATTTTTTTTTTACAAGCAACTGTAGAAGCAAGAAATCGGAGTTGAAGTGAAATTCTCTCATTATATTTATTCAATTAGCGTCTTTTCAAAGATTAGAATAATGCTCTGTTTTCCAACCAACATGGATAAGTGAGTTCAGTGCATACAATAGAAAAGGAAATATAACTTTTATTCACACATCGTCGGTATTGGAATGTGTCTTCCTCCACCTGTTTTCTTAGTGAGATATAGTCTTTATAAAACCAAATACGGAATTTCACGATGTTTAGGGAAGACAGTGATTATCATAACCAGTTTTCTGTTTCACAATTTGATAGATAGTTGAAAAGATCATTTGGAGGGGACCCAATAATCTTAACGTTTAGCTGTCAGGAGAACTGCTTTTGTGTGAAAGCAAAATTTACAGTATTCTCAGTTGAGCAACTGGATTCAAAATAATCCATAAGATGTACTGTGGCATGAAAGAAAGCAAAGTAACACTTCTTTATTACCATTAATTAGCTTCCAAGGAGAAGGTTTCATAGAGGTTTACCATAAACAGCGTTTTGATAAAAAGATTTTTTTTCTGTTTCATTTTATTTCATGGTGGTTTGTTTAACTCAAGAATCCTTTTCCGCCTGTTGGCTAAACCAGACCATATTAGTCCACAATGTGATCCGTAGACCTATGTGCCTTCTACCATGAATTATTAATCAGAACGCTTGACGGTTTCCTTCTCTTGTTTTCAGATGTCAGCCTTGCAATTGTCATCTCTCCGGAGCCTTGAATGAAACCTGCCACTTGGTCACGGGCCGCTGTTTCTGTAAACGATTTGTCACCGGCTCAACGTGTGACACTTGTGTTCCCGGAGCAAGCCACTTGGATGCCAGCAACCCGTGGGGCTGCAGCAAAAGTGAGTGAGCTCCGTCCGGCCCAGCGCTGGTGTGTGAGGACCCAGCACCTGGGGAAGAGGGTCCGTGTTCTCTCTCCCCACTGAGAACCCATCAGGAAGGCTTAGGGACAAGGCAGAAAGTTTAGGTCAGAAACGAAAAAAACAAATTACACGAAATGAAATGTGTGTTCTTTTTCCTTGATTCGGTCATGGACTAGGATGATCCTATATAATAAAAGGCTAATATGCAAATCGACCAAATGGTGGAACGACCAGTCACTATGACTCACACTGACCACCAGGGGGCAGATGCTCAATGCAGGAGCTGTCCCCTGGTGGTCAGTGCTTTCCCACAGGGGGAGCACCGCTCAGCCAGAAGCTGGGCTCATGGCTGGCAAGCTCAGTGGTGGTGGCAGGAGTCTCTCCCGCCTCTGAGGCAGTGCTAAGGAGCAGCGAGCCAAGTGGTAAGGAGTAGCGAGCAGGCGGGTGGTAAGGAGCAAGGGGTCCTGGACTGCAAGAGGCATGTCCGACTGCCGGCTTAGGCCCACTCCCCGCTGTCAGTCAGACTCCCCGCTGTCAGTCAGACATCCCCCAAGGGCGCCTGGACTGTGAGAGGGCACAGCTGGGCTGAGGGCCCCCCCCCACCACCGAGTGCACAAACTTGGTGCACCGGGCCTCTAGTATGATTATATTACTCATGGGAAATGGACACTGATGTATTGAAATAGTATCGCTAAGAAGCCGACCAAAGTCCTGATGTTCCCAAAACCTGAGGGACATCCCTGCTTAAGCCAAATGATCAGTCGCCCATCCACCCAACATCATCTCCAGGCAATTGCCTATAGCAAATGGAAGATTTATATTTTACTCTGAGTTTTACATCCTTCCATCCCACAAGTCTTATGGGCACTGTGCTACTATTAGTTGCTTATTGATATTTATCAAAGCTTATTACTAACCCCTGCATTTAATATTCTCTTTCTGTTTTCACTGGCACTCACTGTTTAGACGTCTCTCATGCTTCTAGTTCTAACTCTTGGGAGCCAGAGCTTATCTCTTAGCATCTTGTGACTTAACACCATTTTCCAGTTCCTTGAATTGGCTCCATTTGGTCACCTACTGTCCTACTATCTCATAACATACCGACGAATTCTTTGTATTTCCTTCATGATCATACATCTCGCCTTTTTCAAAGTTCCTAAGAAGTCCCTGCTGTAAGCACATGGTGAGGAGTTCTCTGCCACACAGTGTTCTGTGCATGTCCTCCTCGGGGTTTCCTGAGACGGTCGTGAGTCACAGTTCTAGGAAATGCCACCATTTGGACATGTCACCACAGGCCTGGGCCCGTGCTGTCTACTTAAGGAAGGGGGAGAGAACTAATGGGATATCGGCAACTGTACCGAATTTTTGTTGTTGTTGTTAATCCTCACCTGAGGACATATTTTCCATTGCTTTTTAGAGTGGAAGGGATGGGCAGGGGATGGGAGAGAGAGAGAGAAACACTAAGGTGAAAGAGACACATCCATTGGTTGCCTCCCGCATGCGCCCCGACTTGGGCCAGTGAACGAACCTGCAACCCAGCTACATGCCCTTGACCGGGAATCAGACCCAAGACCCTTCCGTGCACAGGCCAGCGCTTTAAACACGGAGCAACACCAGCCAGGCTGTACTGGGTTTTGAGATAGAGAAAGACAGGTATAGCTAATGACGAAGACACATTTAGATTTTGTGCCTGTGGTTCACCTACAGTATGCTGTGTTTATTGGTACCTCTAGATGTTAGCATAGCTCTAGGTGTTTATGCTACTCTTGAGAAAACATCGTCATAATTGCCTGTGTCGACACACAAATCTGGCTTTTACTGACCACTTAGTTAATATTTGTTATTCATTGATTAGCTATAGAATTGATTGATTTGTGTGCAACATCAATTCCAGGGTATTGCTCTGGGTGTCAGCTGCTGATCATCATTTACTAAAACAAACCAAATCTTAGCGATTTTTTGATCAGTTCTGCCAGGAACTTTGTGTGAGAATATTTGCACCAGCTGCAACTTTTTGCTACCTGTTCTTGATTCTGAGATACGATCTAGAAATTCTACCTCGGGCAAAACTGGGTAGTCTGGTCACTGGGAATTGGCCTACTTTTCTTAGTATTGCCAGACACTTTATGTTATGTCTTTTCTTCTCTGGGCTAAACATTCTTGATCTTTTCAAATGCTTCCAATTTTGAATAATTAAAAAAAACTTGCATATTCCTAAGTATTCTTCCCTGGACATAGGCATTTTGATTTCTCTGTTTAAAATTGTGATCTTTAGGATTGGACATCTTCCTTCAACTCTCCCTGTGCTTGTTGTAGCTGCCCTTTTAGGTTTGTGTTTAGGGAAGCCCACCGAACACTGGGCGAAGTTGGGAGCGCAGAATCTGCAGAGGAAATTGGTTAAAAAAAGAAATCAGACAAGAGTCCTGCCTTCAGAGGAGCCTAGCACAGCAAACGTGGGGCTCAGGGAAGTGCTAACTGTGGGGCACACATGCAGGGTGCTGCTTTGTTTACTGCCCCCCTGGCTTTCACATGGTCCTTGCTTTCTATGCTGCCAGCGGCCGGAACCTGCTTCTCAAGGATGCGATTGAAAGGAACGTGGTGCTATCTGTTGTTGAAACTGTGAACTTCCGCGGGCTCCGGCTTCCTCTCCGTCCATGTCAGGGATGTGTTTGCCGTGAGAATCCAAGCGTCTCAGGTGTTTTCCTGCGCAGTTCGGGAACCCTGGAGTTATAACAGTTACCTTCTCCATGTCCTTAGAGACCCCTGACAAGAGTTTAGCGATGGCGTCTGTGATGTTTATGATGAGGATTTGGGGTAGGCATCCTAAGATCTAATTTTCAGAGTGCGGGAGAATTGATTTGGTTTCGGATAAGCAGTTAGGCCCTCTCCGACTGTATGCTTTCTGGTTGTGTGATGTGCTTTGTGCCCATCCATATTTGTCTCATGCTTTTCAAATGAGAGTCATTTTCCTTAAGAGAGATGGAAGGAAACAGGTATTTAATAGTTCTGCCTTCTGTATTTTTTCCTAACGAATGATATTCCAGTTTTCCTTAAACTTCTGGCTATAAAATTAACTAATATACACATACACTTATATACACATACATGTATACTTATTATTTAATTATAAATATTACATTTATGTTTTAACTATTTATAGATCCTTTGTGTTTCTCTTCTTCATATGACTCTACTCTGGGCTCACTCTTATGCTTACCTTTGCTTTTCTATCCATCTTTTTATCATTCACATTTTTTCTTTATCCCTGCTTATCAAAGAGGCTGTTGTAATTCTCCTTTTCTTAAAAGAAATATTTTTATTATGGTAAAATATGCAGAACAAATTTACCATATTAATAAGTTTTTAAACCTTTGTATTGATGCATTGGGGTGACATTGGTTAATACAATCATATAGGTTTCAGGTGTACATATCTATAATACATCATCTGTACATTGTATTGTGTGTTCAGAACCCCAAGTCAGGTCTCCTTCCATCACCATGTATCCCACTTTTTCCATCTTCTACCTGTCCAACCTCCCTTTCCCTCAGACATACCGTTGTCTGTGTCTATGAGTTTTGTTGTTATTGCTGAATCCCTTCATGTTTTTAATCCAGCCCCACAACCCTCCTCCCTCTGACAGTTCATTCATAATGTTGTACAACCATCCCTATTACCCATCTCCATAACTCTTTTCTTCTTTTGAAATGGGGACTCTATACTCTTTAAAGGTGAATACCCCCCATCTCTCCCAGCCCCTGGCAACCGCAGTTTCACTTTCTGCCCCCCCTTTCTCTGTCCCTCCTCTACTTTGTGGTCCATTACACCAGTGTTGGCGCACGCACACCTGACATTGTCTCCTAGGTCCCTGCGGCTCTGTTCCCTTTTGTTCCGTCTTTTTCTTTCCCTCTTTCCCGTGGATGGGATAAAGCAGATTGCTGTATCTTTAAGATCCATCTCTCCTTTATCTTCCAGTTTACTATTTGTTTGCTACACTCAGGAGTCTGTCTATTGATTGCCTCTTTTATGAGTCTGGTTCACAGTTTCTTTAAGTGTGTTGTAATTTTACTCTGAAAACACTTAAGCTATTAGTGTGGGTTGTTGTTTTTTTATAAATTTGCATAGGCTTAAAAGTGGAAAACTTTCTCCACTATAGCATACTGATGTCTCTAATCAGTTTTTGCTGTTTTGTGTTTTTTTTTTAATTTTTACGTATAGCCTGGCTTCCTAGGGGATTGCTCCTATGTCTGAATAAGCCAATGATATGGGCAATGTTTATGCTCAGATACTTTCAGACCACACAGCTCCTGCCAATCACTGTGAGTTAGAGTGCCCAGAAATAGTTCTTTGGATGATTTGCCCGGTTTCATATCACTGATCTATTCATGTTGGTTTAACCAGAAGCACCCTATTCTCTTCTTTCCTTTTGAAACATCTCTTAATTCTCCAGCTCGTCTTTTATTTTTCCATCTCACCTATGGAAGACACTTCGACATTGTTCCCAGTACCCATCGTCCACTTGTTTTAAGGTAACAGGACGTAGAGCTGGTCCCATGGCCTTATCCTCTCCTGTAGTTAATGATCACCATTCCACTAATCTTCCGACTGACACGTGTGGGCACCAGTGACGTGTGGGTTCCTGGGTTGTGCCCGCCCCGGCACAGGGCATGCCCTCCGCCTCTCCTCTTCTCCTTCCTGCTGATTTGGTTGTGGACTTAGTGGTCATCTACTTGGGCCTATGTAGACAAAAATGACCTCGTAGGGATGGCAAAGGTAAATGCTGGAGGGATCTATCTAGCCTTATGTGAGAGAGAGGGGGACACACATGCACACACGCCATCTTACAACCCTGACAGGTAGACATTGTCATCCTCCTGCTGTAAATGGGGAAAAGGTCAAAGAGTTCAATCGAAATTTGACTACAGACGTACAACTACCAAAGTGCCAAAGCCAAGATTAAAGCTCGTGGCGCCGAGACTGATGGATGCGGTCACAGCATCATGCCTTCCGACCTTGAAGGAGAGTCTGGCACATGCAGAGGCCGTTCCTGGCAATTTTGATGAATGAATATGTGCTCATTTTCTCAGAAATCTACTTTTAGCACAGAAAGGATGGGCTCAAGTTATCGCATGCCCAGCATTTCATATTTATTCCCCAAAGGGTGTGAGGCCATATAAACATTCTGGTCTATGAAAATGCTCACGTAAATGCCAAACAGGCACTATTCATTCACACCGAAAACCTGAATGAGATAGTGGGGAGGTGGTCCTAACATATAGTCAACTTTAAATATTCAGCGGAGCCCTGTGTGTGTATCGGTGTGTGTGTGTGTGTGTGTGTGTGTGTGTGTGTGTGTGTGTGTGTGTATTGCCAAGGAAGTTTTCGTGGAATGTGAGTTACATTCAGTACCCTTTGACCTGGGACTGAAACATCTCTCTCTTGCAGTCATCCTGAAAGTATTTCACTGTCTTCGAAAATGGTCTGAAGGTCAGTGCTGATTGCTTTAACCCTGCAATCTGGTGAGCCCCTGATAACATGCAGAGTTTTAGATGTAGTTACAAATAATCACTAAAAAAAAAAAAATATTAAATTGCCGTGGCTGGCAAGGCTCTCAGAGAGTGCTGTAAATGAGACGGTTTGTGATCTTTGCGATTCTGCTGCGAGCAACAGGGTTTAGAGCCCTAAATTAAAACTCGCCGCAACATCAAATGTACTGTCAGTGTTCAGCCAATCAAAGTGACCAATCAATTATGGCGAATCCATGAATTTGAAGATATCAGGTATTTAGAAATAATCCTCTTTTCATGTGTCCTTTTGAGATTGTTACTACTCTTGTCCTCTATCTAAATAGGCATACGGACAGTTAGACTTTTCATAGAACAATGCAAATTCCAAAGGAGAAACAAAGACTTAAAGGGGAAGTGTGAGAGTGTATCTTGCTTGAATGTTTTTCTTTAACCTCCGACATCAGTATGATCTACCATCCTGGCATCCCTAACAGGTGCTGGCGTATCCACATAGTACATTCAGATTGTTTCCTGCTAATATTTGGACTGTTTAGCATTCATAACATCCATCGCTATTTGTATGACCAACTATTATCCTTTCCTTACACTGTGCTCTGTGAAGCAAGATGAGGCATTTTGCTTAATGCGATGGAAAACGTCCTTTTCAGAAACCTCAACATCATGCTTCTTCAATTTCAAGTGTCAATGGATCTTATTTATGTCACCATTTAAATTAATTAAATAGAAAATGAGTGTTGATGCATTTTTGGATAGTTCCTCAAAAAAGTGCTTACTGTAAAATGTTGGGGTTTCCCCCTCAATTATATTTCTGTTAAGCCGCACTGACCTACAAATCTGTATTATGCTTACAGATACAATGCTTTGTTTTAGAAATTCATCATCTGTACCCTTTGTCTATTAATGTCTTGGTCAACCGCGTATCTTCTTGATGAAGTAATCCTGGGACAGAAAGACCTCTTTGCTGCGTCTCTTCCTTCAGTGTACTTGTGTGCTTATTGATTGCCTTTGCTAATAAATGCTCTCCCCACTGTCATTTAGCTCCGTCCCAGCAACCTCCACCCAGAGGACAAGTTCAAAGTTCTTCGGCCATCCATCTCTCCTGGAGCCCACCGGATCCTCCCAGTGCCCCCTGGCTTACTTACCGTTTATTCAGGGACGGGTCTGAAATCTACACAACTGAAGATCAATACCCGTATGGTGAGTGTAAAGATTCCGCGATGGAAAGATCCACTATTCTGAGGGTTGATACATTAGTTAGATTCTTTGACGTTGATGATAAATGTGGTTTCCTCTTTCTAGAAAACAGTTTTAAGCAGAAAGAATTATACACTTCACTAGTAAAGAAATGCAATAAATGAGATGCTTCGTATTTGCTAAGCCCTTAATGCTTACCAAATTCTCACAGATGAAAAGAAAAAAGACCAGCCAGCATTAATGAGGATGTGAAGGAGCTAGAACCAGCCTAATCGCTGGCATATCTGTGTGGGCTCATGGGTACAACTTTTCATGCAGGATAAGTTGTTAAAGTATATGCAAAACCTTACTCTTTGCATACTGTTTGACTCAGCAAATTTATTTTAGGAAATTCGTCTTCAATGAATAGTCAACAGTGGACTCAATATCACAAAATACGTTCAAACCTCCATCTCTAATAGCAAAATATTGGAAAATTCAGACATTCAAAAATCTTTCAATAAATTATGGTATATGGCATACATGACTCCTGATACATTGTGAAGCAAATTGTAGGATATGATTGCCTTTAAAAAAAAAATCTTAGTTTACATATTAATGAATGGAAAATGTTCAAGATGTAGTGTTTAAGGTAATTAAGTGGTTTTAAAAATAATCTATGAGTTATGTTTTAATTCAAAAATATATAAAATGACTGAAAGACTTACCACAAACTGATGTTTAGTTTTCTCTGGGTGTAAGGATTAGAGAAATGTATCAAATATTTCTATAATATGAATTCAGTTTTTAAAATCCTCAGGTTAAAAGTGGATGGAACACAACATGATCTTAAATGGAAAGAGGGAGGATGTGAACAAACCGTAAACACTGTCTTTGCGTCTGTAACTTGTGTGAAGATTTTAAAGGAGCTTGTGGAAATCAAGCTGCGGAGACACGTGGTCTTTAGAAAATACTCACTCATATGTTTGAGATACAGTTTCCCTAAAGATACAATGAAGAAACAGAAAATGTTCCTTCCTTCCAGTTCTGTCTTCTCTGATATTTGCTCCTGGTCTTGTTTAGCTACAAGCCAGTTTAAGAAACACGGGAGCCCTGGCTGGTGTAGTTCAATTGGTCGGGCCTTGTCCCGTGCACCGAAAGGTTGCTGGTTCGATTCCTGGTCAGGACACACTCCCAGGTTGTATGCTCTATCCCTGGTGGGAGGCATGTAGGATGCAGCCAAGCGATGTTTCTCTCTTCTCTCCCTTCCTCCCTCTCTCTAAAATCAATAAAAAATATTTTTAAAAAAGAAACATGGCAACAGGATGCCAACTCATGTTGTTCTCTTGGTTTAATGCCCAATTTTCCAAAGTCTAGGTTAACGTTTACAATTAGAAAAGTCTACAGAGCAATAAAGAAATTCTATAGTTCCATAATCTTCCTCAAAATGATCAGGAGGGTGCCTTTTCTAACATGTTGATTGGCTTTAAAAGTTTTGCATAGCGTATGGTTTTATTCCGTATATATTACCACGGGTTACATGTCACACCGAATTCTGAGTGACTTGCACCTGCATTATAATGTCCAGACTTTCTGATAACTCTTGTCTGTTCAGTACTCCAAGCCTTCTTGGAAGTTAATGGGAACCCTGAGCTTCACGATGCAGATTGCAGAGGGAAGCGAACATCTGTCTACATCTGCCACACTGGCAAAGCATCCTGATATCCTGCTACTAGAATGTTTGTTTTCTTCCAAATATCAGCATGACCCAGGTGTCCTGAAACTTAAACTTTTTTGATAGGGGAGGAGGGAGTCACAGAAATATTGAAAGTGGTTTTGAAGATGACAGTACCGCTGCTTGAGCTATTGCTGAAGTGGTGAATTAGGGCCACCCAGTTTCCCATACAGCTTAATTCAGTAATGATATTAAACTTCGCTTACAGCATTCTGTCCAGAGGCATATTTTTCACCATAAAATATTGTGATGTGTTTTATAGAACATTGCATTTGAGTAAAACACTCTGGCTCTTTTACATGATTGCACTATTATAGTAGAATCCAAATAACAGTTTCTTACATAATAAATGTGTGTTCATTCACTAATCAGACATTTATATAATCCTATTATACAAGGTATTCTTTTCTAAAACCTTATTTTTTTCATTAAAAAAATGCCACTTCTGGCATTTCTTGTCAGCCACTATAATTAATGATGGGACAATTATCTGCATGATGGCATTTGAACAGTAAGAACAATTGGTTAGGGCTGTCAGAACTTTGTATCACTTAACGATATTCTTGTGTTTATTATTCCGTTCCCAGTGTGTGGCTAGCATGTGTAATATGAAAAGGAAACAGTACTTATATTCAGTCAGATGAAAACAGATCTTTGGGTTAAATGAAGGCATTTGGAATTACAGGTGCCGAATCATTGAACTTTTCAAAGAAAATTAATAATCTCTTCCAAGCAAGTTTGAACTTTTGGTTGAGACCATGGTAGAATTCCTTGTTGGAATAAGACTTGTCCTCGCTGCCCTGTTGCACTGTGGGGTCACTAGTTTCCAACCTAAGGTCATGACAGCTGGTATATTACTACTATTAGAACCTACAGGTCATTGGTTATTAGTAATAGCATGCTAATAATAGTGGGATAGTTTTAAAGTTTCTGAATTAACTTTTAAAAAATAAGGTGTATAGTCAGTGGTTTCCCTAAATAAAAATTCACTCATGTGCATACCTGTGAGCTTTCATAAGTAGAAGAGGTGAAGAAGTCACGTTAGCATATTGGGAATTATACATAATTAGCACCTAATGTCACCTCCCTGCAGCCCCAGTCTGGGTTGCACATGGGTATTTTCTGTGTCATAGATGTGACAAGAAAAGCTATTGCAGGATATTGCACTCTTTTAATAGTATTGACATTTTTAGGGTGGCTAGTACATCACATTAGTTTTTCCAACTTCGGTTTGAAACTGAAGGAGAACTAGGCTTAAGAATCAGGGAGATGGAAATTTAAAATAAAAATCATCTTTATTACAACAAAAGCCAGGTTGGAGAATATACCTTCTGTGCTGCAGAAAGACAAAAGACTCAATGGGCTGATGGGAGCATGCTTTGCCTCTCCCTTCCCTCCCCTCCAATTCACAATCAGTTAAATCGTTTCTCATTTGGAATAGGTAGGGAGCCAGTCCTTAAATGTTACTCTAGGGCAGTGATGGCGAACCTTTTGAGCTCGGCGTGTCAGCATTTTGAAAAACCCTAACTTAATTCTGGTGCCATGTCACATATAGAAATTTTTGGTATTTGCAATCATAGTAAAACAAAGACTTATATTTTTGATACTTATAAGAAAAATCAACCCAAAAAAATGAGTTCACGTGTCACCTCTGACACATGTATCATAGGTTCGCCATCACTGCTCTAGGTAAACGCTTCCACGCGGAAACTAGAACATGATTTCTTTGACAATAATGGAAAGTTTAGAGTTTCAGACAATGATGTATCTTAGTGAAACCTAGGTTTTCATGTCCACCTTTAATATCACATAATTTATTATTCGATACTACATCAGAAGATCAAAGCAACAAATGATAAGATGGTTCCTCTGAGAAAAACAAACAGAAAACATAGGGAGGGGATACAAACACAAAAGAGATAATAAAGAACAGTTGTTTCTTTAAGGCTGTTAGTATTATTGCCTAGAAAAATAAATCAGTGTATATAGAAAATTATCCATTCATTCATATACTCATTCAGTAAACTTTTATTCAGTGCTTACGCCAGACCAGGAACTGTATGAGCCACTAGAAACACAAAGACGAAAAGGATAGTTCTCATGATTGAGAGGGGAGATGGAGAAGTAAAGCAAAATTACTCCATGGCTTCTGCATCCTGATTGGACTAGTGCAGTACTCAACATATTTTCATGCAGAACTTGCAATGACATATATGAAGAATGGCAGATTTACCCTTCACTTGGATGTTCACTGTCTTCGTCCGTTCAGGCTGCTATTAAAGAGAAATGCCACAGTCAGGGTGGCTTATAAACAACAGAAATGTATTACTTCAAGCTCTCGAGGCCAGAGGTCCAAGGTCAGGGTGCCAGCATGGTCAGGGTCTGGTGTGTGTATCTCACATGGATGTTTCTCTCTGTCTTCCCCCCTCGGTCCACTTTCTCTAAAACTCAATGGGAGAATATCCCTGTGTGAGGATGAGCCAAACAACAACAAATCCTTCTGGTGCCTAACTGTTCTTCATACAGAGTGGATTGGTATAGCTCCTGTCATCAAGTCATATAACAGGAGAACCAGTAGAAATGATTTCCTTGCCAGTTTTACGGAATGTAACTATTTTCTTCTCATTTTCTTCTTTTAATTTCAGACATCCAGGACTTCTTAGACACTGCCCTGTCGCCATACACCTCCTATTCCTATTCTGTCGAGACCTCCAGTGTTCAGGGTTCTACGAGGAGTGCAGCTGTCGCCTACAGGACAAGGCCGGGGGTCCCAGAGGGAACCTTGAACTTAAGTTATGTCATCCCTGTTGGCTCGGACTCCGTGACGCTTACCTGGACGGCAGCCTCCAATCGCGCTGGCCCCGTAGAGAAGTATCTCCTGTCCTGCGCTCCCTTAGACGACGCCCAGCCCTGCGTTCCCCATGAAGGTGGCGGAACCATGGCTACCATCTGGAATCTGCTTCCCTTCACCGAGTACCGCTTTTCCGTGCAGGCCTGTACCAGTGGGGGCTGCTTACACAGCTCATCCGTAACCGTGACCACAGCCCAGGCTTCTCCTCGAGGGCTGGGTCCCCCCGCGGTGCTGGCCATCAGCTCCACAGAACTGCGTGTGGAGTGGGCCCCGCCGATGGAACCGAATGGTAGGCACTCCAGGCCTAGATTTCACTTTCTTGGGCCAGTCCTGAGTGAGAATCTAAGGAAGGTGGAATTGTGCCAGAGAGTCTGGCAATCCCATGCGTTTGTTTTATAACTGCAAGATAGAATAATTGAGAAACAATCTCTAACGATACAAGATACTATTTGTCCTGGTTAGTAGAACGAGTGTATTTCTTTAATCTAATAACAAATTCTATTCATTTAAATTGCCCCTTAAAAGGCTGGTATTATCTTTGCTCTTAATGACATCTGCCACAACACAAATTATGTTTCTAATTTAAAACTCACTTACAAAATGCATTATATTTGACTGTGTCACAGAGTTAGGGCACCCTTAAGCAATAAATTTTCTCTTTTAGGCCTAAAAAACGATATAAAGTAATACAAAAAATATGTATATAGGCTCGCTGACTCCATTAAGTTAATTTTTGTGTTCATACAATTGAACCCTGTTATATAGGCCAGACATACTTTCATAGATTTTTAGTAACTTAATATCATGTACGTATTATGGCAAAACCTTTTTTCAATTAGACTTTTAAAATTACTTGATAAAACTAGGTGGAAATCAACTATAATATTCTAATATTTATGCAAACAGGCCTTATGTTAAACAGATAGCCAAATTAAAGTCTCCAAATTTGAAATATATAAATTGGAAGTATGCTGATAAAATTTCCATAAAGAAAAAGCTATTCTTAGTAGAAATTATAACCATTCATCCTGAAAAATGTTATAATTTTTAACTGATTTAACTCCACCCTACCCCCCAAATAGTCTGTTTGTCTGATGAGTCATCTTGGCTTCCTGTTTTTCTTTTCTAGGAATAATTGGCAGGTATGAACTCTACATGAGAAGATTGAGATCTGACGGAGAACCCACATCAGTAGAAAGTCGAGTGTTTGAGAGCAGCGGCTGGCTCAGTCCTCGCCCGTTGGCAGAGTCGGCCAATGAAAATGCATTGAAATCCCCTCCGGCAGCCACAACCGTCCCTGGCTTGGAGCCTTACACCACATATGAGTTTAGAGTCTGGGCTGGGAATATGGCCGGCAGCGTGTCCTCCCCCTGGGCCTCAGGACGGACAGGAGAATCAGGTGAAGGTCAAGCTCTGAATTCTACTTTTAAAACTCCTGAATGAAAATATTGCCTCCAATTAAAGTACACAGCACTAGAGTAAGGATTATCAACTTACAGAAGCCAAGGGAAAACGTTGGTTACATGGATAACTCAAGGTCATAAAGAACTTGAAACGTTTTAGGGGGAAAATGCTTTAGTTACTATTTCAAGGGGAGGGGGGGAAATGACTTAACTAAAGTAGTAGCCTTTTAAGCAGTTGGTTTCCAGTCCTGAAGCGGGTTGGCCATACATTCAATGAAGGAGATCCCCGTTGCAGACCTCACAACTCTGCTTCCGTTGTATTTCTCTTTCCAAAGCAAATAGTTGAGCTACTAGATCGCACCAAATGACAGAACCCTGGATTTCAGAATCCGTAATTCACGAGTGTGCTTGAATGCGTAGTTGGCAATATGGAAAAGAAGAAGGAGGAAAAATCTTTTTAGCCCTAACCGGTTTGGCTCAGTGGATAGAGCATCGGCCTGCAGACTCAAGGGTCCCAGGTTTGATTCCGGTCAAGGGCATGTACCTGGGTTGCAGGCACATACCCTGTGGGGAGTGTGCAGGAGGCAGCTGATTAATGTTTCTCTCTCATCGATGTTTCTAACTCTCTATCCCTCTCCCTTCCTCTCTGTAAAAAATCAATAAAATATATTTTTAAAAAAATCTTTTTAAATTTTTTAAAGAAACCTTTCCTAAGGCAAATGAGATATTTTATTTCTCCACTTTACTCTTTACATGAAAAACACTTCACATGTTATGAGTCTTTAACAAAATAAAAAAAAATACACTTCTGCTATGCTTTGAATTAATTCATGGATATCCGAAGAAACCCGAGTCCTGATTTAACGTGGACCCTGTTAGGACTGTGGAGGCTAAAGGGTAGCTGTAGGTTGATGTCCAAGGGAATCATTTCATGAATAAAATGTGCATTGTGCCAGCCATCTTGGACAAATAACAGTGCCAAGATAGCACAGGTGATGAGCCATGGCGTTCAGGAAGGGGAAAGTCAAGGTCAGAAATGAAAAGTAATGGGTGAAGCCGCATCACCGGACCCTCGTAATCTTATGGGTCACTGGCTAATGAAAGTGTGATGAGGTCCTTTGATAATACACCTTTGGTTAGCACATTTAAAATCCGCATTAAGATCTCAAGGATGGCAAGGGGAGAATGTATGTGTGTATGTACCCTGCATGTTTCAATCAAGATTTATTGAACACCTTCTTCTTTTTTTTTTTCCAAATACTTTATAAGACCTATGGTTTCCCACCTAGCTAATTATCTACTAGTTATCTTTATGAACGCAATCAAACTCCTAGATTATTTTTATTTTATAAATGGAAAACATCTTTGCTGGTAATATGAAATTGGAGGACATCCTTGCAGATAACAGGTAAAAATGAATAGTTTTTATATGCAGCAGTATACTCTTTGATTTTTAACAACCGGAATATTATGTAAAAAAAAAAACGGGGTATTTCAGAAACTTGAATGAATGTGGGAACTCGGTTTGGAAAGCCTGTGAATACAGTGTTCATGGTTTCACTATTGTCATTGTTGCCCTCAACAGAGCCTATATCCATGGTCCCTCCCTCGATCTCGCCCCTCTCACCACACTCTCTCAACGTGTCCTGGGAGAAGCCGGCCGATAATGTTACACGAGGAGATGTTGTGGGATATGAGATCAATATGATTTCTGAGCAGACACCTCAACAACCTGCTCCGGTGGTGTTTTCACAGGTATTGTTATTTTCACACAGTGTCCTTTCACAATTGAATTATATCTTCAGTTTGACATTTTCTGAGTTTGCAGAATTCAGTGACAGAATTCTTCCTTAGACGTTGCTTAAATGGGGCATTTATTCCCTAATGTAATGTGACATGTACAAAGCTCTTCTATTTATGTACCTTATGTTTTCTAATATAAGCATATTTTAAAACTAAGTTTGTATAATCCTGTTTAATGAAGTCTACTTTTCTCACTTAATATCTATCCTTAAAAGTTTTGTAAGAAGCTGACTTTCAGTAGCTATGTACTATCATAGTATTTGGGCATACAATAATTTTTTTAACCAGTGCAAAATCAGTTGATATTAGTATTGTATAAATTATTTTGGAAATATAAATAGCATTAATAAGAACATTTAATGTGCCTTTTGCATATTTCTCTTTCATTGGAAAACAATCTGAGGAGTGGAATTTCTCACAGCTTATAGTAAAGGTTATGATGTTCAAAATTTGGGGTGGATATTGACCTGTTGCCTTGTTGTATTTCCTTCTCCAGCTAGCGGTAATGAGAATCATAATCATTGCTGACAGTTACTGGGTCTTTACTATGTACCTGGTCTAATTCATTGGATAGATATACGCATATAAACAAGCTTGGGGATGGGAGGCTCCCGTTAGCCCACAGTTTATGGTGGTGCCAGGGTACAATCCATTTGATCAACAGGAGGGTGGCCAGTGACAGATACGGGCTGGCGTCTACTGGACAGGTAACTGCATACTTGGCCGTGTAGCACCTCTACCTGCAGACAGAGATGCTCTTTGAAAGGGATTAATGTGACAACAAGGTCTTTTCATGTGATGCCTCTCCCATTAGTTTACCCACATTCCTCTCCCCCAGACTTCCTGGTACCTCATCTTCCAGTCTTTTTGCTTTGATGTCAGGACCCATACAACCAAGCCACCATCATATGTTCCAGGTGTAGCTACCTCGGTCCCTTCCCTTTGCACACAGAGTGGAGGACCAGGCACACTGCCTGAGGATCTGCCCATGGAGAGGATATCTTCTTGCTGCTGGTTTTCAGGACTTTCCCTACATGTGGCTACAGAGCAGCCTTCATCCATTTTGACTTGCAACCACATACTAAGACAACCCGTTTATGAACCAAACCACATTTTTCTACTCTCTCAGCTTGTAGGAGACCTCCAAGGAGTCCTGGGTATAAGCTGAGATGGAGTCACCAGAATGATGGATGACATGGGGGGCTGGACTACCTGCTTGCCCAGCATGTTGTGCCTTATGTCCATTTCCCGATACCACTTCCATTTGATGAGGAATTTCTGTTAGGAGCCCCCGACCTTAAGACTTGGCATGCCCTACAAAGCTCATGAGGAGTAGCTTTGGCTGCATGGCCAGCTGATGTTCCTTACTCAGTTCTCTTTTTCTGAGGCCCAATAGCATGCTAGCAGCTCTAGCAAATGGTATGTGGTTTCCATCCTGTGATAAGTCTTTGCTCCACACCCTAGGTGTCCACCTTGTGATTCTCTTATTGTGGCCTTGCTACAAGGGTCTCAGAGCGCCGTCTCCCACTCCAGTCACCTCTGGTAGCATAGCATCTGCGAGGCTTCATGTCCCAAGGGGTTGGTCTGTCTGCTTGCAACATGCCGGGAGCCGGTCCATCCTTGCTGTTTCAAGGGACCTGGCATATATGGCATATGGTTCTTAATATGTTTGCTCACCTTCTTGGCGCTGTGTTTTAACCAAGGTCACCTTTCCGAGAAAGGTTGAATCCCCAGGTAGGGATTTTCCCCTGAAGTTAGGGAGGGAATAAAACCCCTCAACTAAGTGCCAGGCGGGTAATTAATCACTTTAACTATGAATAAGCATGCTTAAGCTACATAATCTTTACTCCCTGGAATGGAGATAAGAAACGCCCTAACTTTTGTAATAGAGATTGATAGGATTGAATCAACTGGTATAAATACAGATGCAACAAGACAGAAAGACACAGAACTCATGAGACAGAATTCAGAAGACAGAACCTACACGGAGCCTGGAGACAGAAGAACTTCACTGGAGAGAACATGGCAATAGATCCTGGACTGAACCTGACTATAGAACATGGCAAGAGAACCTGACTAGAACCTGGTGACTGAACCTGGCTGGAGATCCTAAGCAGAACCTCTCTGGAGATCGAGACCAGAACTTGGCTGGAGATCCTGGCTAGGCTGCTGATCAACTGAACACTGTCTCCATGTCATTCCTTCTTCGCCGACTCCGTCCACGCCTTTGGGGACCCCTGGACCTGCTGGGGCTGGACCCCGGCAGCAACAAACCCGGGTCCTGTCCTCCTCTGGGTGCTGGCGGCCTCCCCATGACTTGGCACTGTGGTCGGAACAGCATTCCCAGACCTGGGGTGTGCTCTCCCAGAACATGAGAGTATACATAAGATACATACACCTTAACATATTTTATACTAAAAACAATTTTGTTTTCCAAAAATCTACATCAATAACACCAGGTTGTTCTAAACAGGATAAATTTTTATAGCAATGTGAAGTAAGTTTTACCCATTTTTTAGTTGTATTTTATTTAGAAAATTTTAAGTCATGTGGCAAAAACAATAAAAGTTATATCCTCAATTATATCCTTAATAACCATTTATAATGAGAGAGAGAAAGGATTAATAATTCAGTGTCTGTTGTTTTCCTGATGTCTAAATGTAATTGCAATGAAATGGTTCCACAGTTTTAAATTATTCCCCGATTTTTAGATACTTTGAAATCACCTTTATTTCTGAAACCGTATGTAAACGATGTAATTTAAATTCTAGCCCTTACTGGTTTGGCTCAGTGGCTAGAGCATCAGCCCACAGACTGAAGGATCCTGGGTTTGATTCCAGTCAAGAGCATGCAACTTGGTTGTAGGCTGAATCCCCAGTAGGGTGTTTCTCATCAGTTTTTCTAACTCTCTTTCCCTTCCTCTCTATAAAAAAATCATAAAAATAGATTTTTAAAAATAAATAAATTCTAATCACACTTTTCTAGAACTACTCACCTAGGTTATAAAATTTTAAAGTTAAGACTCAAGCAAATATTCCAAATGAATTTTATTGTACTTCTAAAGGGAAAATATATAGAAAATTCCTGCATATATGACTAACCTTTACAGTTTTCATATTTATGGAATGTATTTGTATTTATGAAAGACTTTGTGATCTCTTTTTATATCACCAATCCTTAGCAGAAACAGTTTTGTACTTACTCATGCTTATTGTTATACTCTCCATTTCAATGACTTTTTTTTTCTCGGTATAATTTCCAGTGGTTCTTTGTGTCTACAGACCAAGCAAATTTACATGGATGCTTTGATCATTTCTAGTTAGAATGACGGGCCCAACTCTCAGCGTTGGTTATTTAATTTACTTGTTTATGGACTAGGGAGTTCCTCCCCGTCTCCTTTGCTCATATCTGCTATTTCATCTGAGACTGTGTGATAAAGACACCATTTCAAAAAATATAACTGTTTGATCTAATGCATATGTGCTTATTTGCATAAGAAAGATAATTGAGAATTGACCTCATGTGGCTGCTCAGTAATGTGTTTATTTTTTGTTTTGTTTTGTTCTGTTTTGTTTTAAAGAAAATGATGGGATTGATTTAGCAAAGTGACATCTTTCTGTACCATCTCCATCAAATAGCATGTGGGCATTGCTGCGCGGGGGTAGCTTTGGCCAAGCCCTATGGTTTTAATTGGACTTTTTCATGATAACAATGACAGTGGCACCATCCTTTATCTTCACCATCGGAGACAATAACCATACCGCCACGCTGCTTTATGGGGCAATAACGTGGGTTCCTCACTTATCCACTCAGGAACTGCATTATCACCCCATAAAACAGTGTGATTGGATGATTATCAATTAAACCCTTGCTTGTTGAGACTCTTCCAAGAAATTCTCTTCTCCTAAGAGTGATTGGCAGTACCTCCTTCTGTTTGAATTCATGGAACTTGGACGGCCAAAGTGATATTTTTCACACAGATTATCTACTATCTGACTTTTTTTTTTTTTCCTGGAAGGTGTTGGCTAGGACTGAACCCCAGCAGCTGTCCTATATTGTAAGTGGACTGAAACCTTACAGGACCTACAACTTCACTGTCTCCCTCTGCAATTCAGTTGGTTGTGTAACCAGTGCTTCGGGAGCAGGGCAGACGTTGCCAGCAGGTAAGCCAGTTTCCACGGCCATGAAAAATATACTGTGTATTTATAAACGAACACCTACAAAGCTCAACACCTTCTCCCGTTTGGACTTCATATTTGTCTTTTGCTTTCTCCTGCTCCCTCACTCATCCTGATTGCTATTACCTTTGCCTTTTTAACCAGAAAAATAAACAAGTGTAAGAGGTGCCTAGGAGTCCTGAGTTGCAGCTGTTATCATAATGAGAAATAGAATTAAGTGCAGAGAAGCCCCTGGGCTCAGCCACCATCCCAGGTCCTGGCGATGCCCTGACAATTGTTAGACGTATTCAGGGGCCTTCTTCTTCTTCTTCTTTTTTAATTGATTTCAGAGAGGACGAGAGAGGGAGAGAGAGAGCAACAGAGAGAGAGAGAGAGAGAGAGAGAGAGAGAGAGAGAGAGAGAGAGAGAGAAGGGAAGGGGAGGGGAGGGGAGGGGAGGGGAGGGGAGGAGAGGAGAGGAGAGGAGAGGAGAGGAGAGGAGAGGAGAGGAGAGGAGAGGAGAGGAGAGGAGAGGAGAGGGAAAGAGAGAGAGAGAAAGAAACATCAATGATGAGAGAGAAGCATGGATCGGCTGCCTTTTGCACACCCCCCACTAGGAATCGAGCCCTGACGGGGAATGGAACTGTGACCACCTTCGTAGGTTGATGCTCAACCACTGAGACCCACCAGCCTGGCAGGAGGCTTCTCATGAGGGCTCAGACTATCTCGGCCCTCGGTCTTGACCTTTTTTGTGGGTGGGTCTACTCACTGTTCTGTTATGGAACCAGAGGCAGATATCCAGGAATCACCAGGGTGCCCTGCTGGTGGTATATTTTGCCTTTATTAGATAGACAGTGGCGTACTTATTTATTTATTTAGTATTCATAAGAATGTGCTAAGTTTATAAAAGGTAAAGACTTGTCCACTATGATCATAGTAGGAAGTGATTTGTACATATATTTGCTTGCTTCACCTAGAAAAAAAACAGACTCAATACAAACAGGATTACCTGTATTATTACCTGGATAACACAATTACAGGGCATTTAGTCTATTTTCAAATTAGTTTTCCATCAGCCGCCCAACAAGGCTTGGTTTCCTGGGGCTCCTTAAGAAAATGTCCTGCTGTGAGTGGAAAAGTCTCCGACATGAATGACAGATGGTGCACAAATATTCCGCTACAAAACATTCCCTAGACCCTCTTCCTGTCTTCAGGTCCAGTTCATGAGTCTGTTGTCTTACTTTGTTTTCATTCTGGAAAACCTCGTTGGGTTCAAATGATCTCATCCAAGGAATTTGTGTTTCTTCAAATTTTCCATCCATGAGAATGACTCCCAAATTCCAAGAAATTATGTTTTATTATCTCTATGACAGGACTCTGTACTTTTATATATTTAATCTATAGTCCAGTCATATTTCATCTACATGCATTTCAGCTAAGTGCTCCATGGAATTGAACTTTGACCTCCTGGTTCATAGGTCAACGCTCAACCACTGACACACCAGCCAGGCTAATAATATATTCTTTATAACATCTCTCCCAAGTGTTTGTCCAACAGTCTGATAGCTTCAGTGGTAGGGAAGCTCCTACCTCTCAGGCAAGTCACACCTCTTCTAAAAGGTGTTTTCTTATATTGATCTGAGCGATCTCCCTGAGGCTTCTATTTAACAGTCTTTTTCTACTCCCTGGGGGGCTGTCCTCATGACATCACTTACAATAAGTTTTTCCATAACAGTGCCTCTGTCCAGCCTCCTCTCCTTCAGGCTACATTCCCAGGCGGCTCCCACATGCAGCTCGCATGCCTGGTCTCGGGTGCTGTGTGTACAGGCCCTGTCTTCCAGGTAAGACCCTGGCCGGCTGAGTGGAGACGCAAACTAAAGGAACTGAAGGGAGACATGCCTGTCCCTAGAGCGGGGGTCCTCAAACTTTTTAAACAGGGGGCCAGTTCACTGTCCCTCAGACCATTGGAGGGCCGGACTGTAGTTTAAAAAAACAAAAAAACTATGAACAAATTCCTATGCACACTGCACATATCTTATTTTGAAGTAAAAAAACAAAACGGGAACAAATACAATATTTGTATTTGCATGTGACCCGCGGGCCGTAGTTTGAGAACCCCTGCCCTAGAGACTAGACACCCCTTGGGCCTGCAAAGAGTAAAGCAGGAAAAGTGTCCTTGAAACAGAGTCCTCCTCACTCAGTGCAGCCATGATGTCTGTGCTGCCACCAACCACAGTGGTTGCAGCCAGTTCTGTGGTTTTTCCTAAAACTTGTCTTGAGATTAGACACTGCATGTAGCACAGATATTAAGATATAGAACTCAGCAATGGGAAAGCCAAGCCTTTAGAATAGTCAACAGGTTTGACGTAAGAAAGGACTAAAAGTTGACTTTCACCTGTATGTTGTCTTCTAGTAATAAAATGGCAACTTGGAGTATATATATTACTCCCGTGAATTCTGGTGGTTTTGGGGAAAATTTCACTTGTAAATCTAAATTCAGTTCATATGAGCTCATTATTGGAGATCAAAAGAAGCCAACCACATTTACAAACTTTTTTTAAAAAAAGAGTACCAAAAATCGCAAGTAGTATCCAGCTAAATCATGAAAATGTGTCTTCCTTAAATCTCAGTCAGATAAATGAAAAAGACACTTGTAAAGGTTTATCTGACTGTTTCATTAAAGGCTTGAGAATTATAATTTGCTTTTTTGTGCTTTAAGTGTGTGTGTGTGTGTTTCAATCCGATACAGGCTTAGAATTGGTGTGTTTCATTTAGAATATTCTATCACTACTCCTCTAGTTTTCCTGCCAGGGCAAAGCCTGGGATCCAACTTGAGGGAGGGGTTCTCCCTGGAGCGGCTGCTTCTGTCTCCATTGTAAAATCTTCAGGCGATTTGAGCCATGGCTTTGGAGTTGCTTCCGAGGGCCTGAGGGTAATGAGCTTGGGACTGAACCCTCTTAGAGTCTTTGTTATCCTTGAGAATTACCCTTTTAATGGAGGAAATCTGTGCATCTCTATCCTTTGCAGATGAAGTACACTTTAAACCTTTTTTTAAAATTTCTTTGGGAGATCCGGTCCTGGAGGGACACTGCTCTTTCCTTTGCCGGTCAGAAATTGACCTCTGCACCCCAAGCTCAGATGAGCCCATCTCCCATTAAGCAAGTAATTAGTGGTGCATTAAGCTTTTTTTCTCTGAATCCGAAGTAAAATGTACAGGCTCTTGGCTGCTGGGTTGAAAACACACATTGTTTTGCATGCAGATACCTAAGTCTTTTCACTGCAAATAGGGCCCAGAGTGATTAAACAAGCACTCTTAATATGTTAATTTATAATTTTAATTACAACAATCTTGTACATATAGTCATTAGTGAATACCAATATAAATATTTTTCTATCTTTTTATTCATAATGCATAAACCAATCATCCTGTTACTTCTGTGAGGTCGCCGCTGCTTTTTGTTTCATAATACAATCTTTGTTCTGAGTTATGAATGCATTTGGTTCGCTCCTGTCTTGAATAATCCCTCATTAAGCCAGTCACTTTCGGCTCCACGCTAAAAAGGAAAAAATTATCATGCAAATGCGGCGTGCCATATTAAAAAGCACATTACCAAACACTTCTGTTGCTGTCCTTCAATTAGTTTCCCTTCTTTGAATTTAATTCCATTTGTTGTTAAACTACCGACTTGATGTATGGACTCATGAATCTGAGGCTGCTGCCGGGAACCGGGGAGGGGGGGGGCGGTAAAATCACAGCCTCTACGGAGAGCTGCAGAGGGAGCCGAAATGAATTGGCTTCACCTTTGACAAGAACACTCCAACAGCACCGGAATCCTCTGATGATTCAACGGGGCTAATTATCCAATTATTTATTCCAAGAATACAGGCAGCGCTTTCGTGAGAGGCATGGAAGGCAACCGGAGAAATCTGGGAATGATAGTTCCTCTTCAGGAGCTGCGAGATGTGCAGGATGCTGGCCCAGGTGCTCAGGCAGCCCTCCGCAGCAAGAAGGGTTCTGGTTTGTTTGTCTGTTTTGCCCTTTCAACACCAGAAATGCCTTTACAGGCTTCCCCTGCACATCAGATTTCCACCGCTCTTCAGCAATGTTCAAGTTGAATCTCCCTTGATTAAAAGCTTTTGGTTCAGAGCAATACTTTTTAATTGCCTAATGATATAAGTCGGTTCTTCGGCAAGAACCGCACATTTAGGAGTTCATTTGCAATATAACTGAAAAATTCATCGCATGGCAGTAAAACAATTTACTGTTAATTACAAGGAGAAGAATTTGCTCCCAGATTGCCATGAATCATGCCGCACTCCTCGAGATTTATAACAGATGTGTAAGTGGGATGAATTAGCAGGGTTTAATAACAGAGACACAAATCATGCAGACTTCAAGGAGCTTTAATTGATATACTAGAATGTGACGGGCATGAATCACTCAGCCATTCCGCAGCACTGTAACATATGGTCAGCTCAATATGCTGCCGCTTAAATCGGTCGGCGAGTCGTTGGTTGTCCCATATGGTGGAAGCAATATATTTTTCATGATTAAAAAAATACATCTATTTTTTAAAGAAATATGATTGCAAAGCATGTTTGTTATTGAACATTTACCTGAATGCCAGACTTTTTTTAAAAATGATTCTTTTTTTTTTTTTAAAACATGGCAACTTCCCAAAATAAATAGCTACAGCGACTGGTAATACCAGGTCGCTGGGGGCACTCGGAGAGCCAAATGGGTGCTGGTTGGCACACTTGGCCAAGCCTATAGAAGAGCCGTTGATGAGAGCTGTGGTGTCAGGGAAATCCTTCAGACTTGGGCAAAGCCAACCAATCATACGAATGATGTCACTCTCTGATAGTTCAGGAATGCCTGGATTTGCACATAGAATAGCATCAGTTGAATGGGAGACCCTTACTGAGCAAGATACCCAAGTGGCTGTGATAATACTGTGCCCCCTCCCCAATGTAACCATGGGACATACTTTATATCAGTGGTTCTCAACCTTCCGGCCCTTTAAATACAGTTCCTCATATTGTGACCCAACCATAAAATTATTTTCGTTGCCACTTCCTAACTGTAATGTTACTACTGTTATGAATCGTCATGTAAATATCTGATATGCAGGATGGTCTTAGGCGACCCCTGTGAAAGGGTCGTTCGACCGCCAAAGGGGTCGCGACCCACAGGTTGAGAGCCACTGTATATCAACCTCCATTAAACATTCAGTCCTTCAAGGCCATTCTAGAAGAAATCCTGGCAGGCTGTCACAGGCGCACCGTTTCCCTGTCATTCTGGAAGAATCATCTCAGTGTCGGACAATAGGCATCCCGGTGCAAACCAGTAACTGGTAGCCCTGGAACGTTTCTCTGTTGTAACTGGGATGGGGCGGCTTCCGGCAAAGCCCCTCAAGCCTCCGTAAATCTGACAGGCTTGAAAAAGGAGTCCCGCCGCCTCAGAACTGCGGCTGCCAGAATTTAATGTCAACAATTAAAATTTATTTTGATCCTTACCTACTGTTTATTACTGTTTGTATACACAACAGACCTCACTAATACAGAGATGCACTATTAGATGGAATTACCATCTGTTCAGAGGGAAACGCTGGCATCTGTCTTAGATGCTAAAACTAAAATGATATTATTTCTCACAAAACAAAATTAACTGCTTTGACTCACCGGCTTTGATTTTGAACGTGCGGACGCACCACCGCAGGAAGGGCTTGTGGGTGAAGCACGCGATGACCGCTGTCGCCAGGCCTGTATTGAGACATGTGACTTCAGCGGGGGCTGCACGTGGCCTTCGTGGGCCACAGAAAGGGCATTCGGAATTCACAACACTGTTTTAGCTTTGTAATATGCTCATCGTAGTAAGGCATTAAAGCAGCACAATTATAATATGTAAAAATTGAATCAGCCTATATGCATACGTATGTATATGTGTATATATAGAGAGAGATGTAGATACATTACCCAAGTATTTTGATAGATGCGTCCTAAATATGTGCAAGGAAAGAAATGAAATGGACCAAAATGCATCTGAGTAAAGTGGCCATATGTTCCGCAGTGACACCTTTAGAGATATATAAACCCTATCTTCTCAGTGAGACGAGTTTTAATTTCATCCACACTGACATATATAAAAGATTTCCATTCAGCACCCCGTCCTTTTTTCAGCCCAAGTACCCTATTTAAAAAGGTCCCCAGAAGTTAGAGGATTGGGAGCACCAAGGACAATGGCAGCTTCCATCCTGATGTCGAATCCCTGCCGCTACTTTCTGAGGAGCCAGACTTCAGCTCTCTGTATGGCCAAGTAATGAATGGCGGCGCGCCCGCGGTTAATGCATGTACACAGTGCATTAACTGTAACTGTAGTACATTTATTTGTGCTGGAGGAGACTTGAAAATGATTAAAAAATCAATACTTTGCTGTCAGAGAAGCAAGTGTTACGATGCATTTAAGTAGATAATTGCAGAAGCCCCATAAAAGCTTCAAGTTTGGGTAGCAAGAATGCCATAATTACAGTCCAAGCAACGGCCTTTTTATTAACGGTGGATGCCAGGGAACGGTGCTCCCTGTCATCAATGCCGGTCCAATCGCAGTTCAGAAATCACGCCTCCTCCTCCCTCCTCCCATGGAGGGTCCTCGTTCTGTGCCGGTTCCTGTTGATGGCCAGGATGACGGCGGACGAAGGCCATGTTTATTCACCAAGAAGGGAAAGTCCCATACAGTCTCCTAAAACAGTGCTTTCTGGCTTTTCCTTATGTCATAGAACACAGAAAAGTCATATTTATAGGCTGGACTGGGGTCAAGGAACATAGGGCTCAGAGCTGAAGGGGGTCCATATGTCCACACCCCTCCTGGCTTACTGCTTGGGAGGCAGGGCTTGGAGATGTCCAGTCATGGACCTTTGAAACGAAGAGATCCTAGACATAATCAGGCCCAGTGTACTCCTCAGGAAATGGGATATGGAAGAACAGAGACACAAAATAATGTATTTGCCACTGTTCCATACGGAGGGACTTAGAGAGCCAGGCAACAACCTTAAGTTTCTCCTTTTCCAGTTAAGTTTCACTACACATACTCTCTCTTGGAGACTCCTGAACAAAGAAGGCAGCAGGACGAAAGTTTTTTTTTTCTCCTTTTTTCCTAGTCAGAGAAAAGTCAACAAGGCAGCACTGAGTAATCTCTGAGAGTCTGGGGGTGGGGGTCTGCTCTTCTGGTCACTGATTGGATAGCAGTGGAAGCAGGCCAGTTGCCAACTGTGTCTCAGAGAAAAAGTCAAAATCCTTTTCTATTGACATGGTGCCTGAGGATGTCTTATTCTGGCCTGCTCCCCACTCACTCCTGGGACGTGGGAGGGTTGTTCATTCCCGGAGCCCTCTCTTCATATGCAAGGTTGATGATGTTTTGAGATGTTGACACGGTCCTGCAGTCTTCATAGACAACAAACTCTCCCTTAAAGATAAATAAGGAGATTTGATTTTAAAGACCTGCCATCGGCAAGAGCTTCTGCTCGCTCAGCCTTCAGTTCTTATCTGAAGATGCTCAGACTCCACACTACATAAATTTTGCAAGTGTAAATTTATGCATAATGATATGCTATTAATCAGATTATAAAGCAATAAATGCCGCATAGAGAAGAATGTATATTATCAAGCATTTTATAAAAGACCAGCTATAAACAGAAGAGACAGACTAGAAATCAGATTACAGAGCTATTGCAAAAAATGTAAGAACATTGTAATTTTATTCCACGTGAAAACAGACTTTGTATGTTGTTATTCTTTGAAATGATGGATATCGAAGTTCCATTTTATAGTTACATTTATAAGATTTTTTCTAAGTAAATACTGGGAGATTTTGAATGTGGATGAGATATGTTCTTTGATCTTTTATCACATGCAATTTAAAAGATGTGTTGTTGGCTACTAATAACAGTGCCTTGCAATGATACAGAATTTTGTTTTGCAAAACTGAAAGCAATTATGTATGTATGTATATAAGATTTTGTTTTTACTAATTTTATATTTTTAAAGAGAAGAAGGGATTGAGAGCGAGAGAGAGAGAGAGATCCATGTGAGAGAGCAACATCGATTGGCTGCCTCCTGCATGCTCCCTAACAACATGTAACCCCAGGTACCCAACCAACTGAGCCACACCAGCCAGTGGCACATTTTATGTTTTTGATACCATGTTTTACATTGACTTGTGTTGTTTGTCTCCTAACTACTTATTGCAGTTTGAGCTGATTTTGATCCTCTTTTTCTTTTAACCTTCATAGTAGCTTTTGAAATGTCTGATATGCTGCATCTATTGTATATTTGGAAAGAAACGCCTTTAACATTTCTTGTCAAACTGGTTTAGTGTTGATGAAGTCCTTTGCTTTTTGTTTGTCCAGGAAACTCACTCTCCGTCACTTCTGAATGATAACTTCACTGGGTAAACTATTTTAGGTTGTAAGGTCCCTTTTTTCAGCACTTTTTAGATGTCCTGCCCCTCCGGCCTGTAAAGTTGCTGCTGAAGAATCAGATGACAGTCTTATAGGGTTTCCTTTGTATGTAATTTTTTTTTCTGTTGCTTCCTTCGAGATGGTCTGTCTTCAGCTTTTACCGTTTTCATTACAATATGTCTTGTGTGTGTTTCTTTGGGTTCATCTAGTTTGGAACTAGATCTGTTTCCTTTCCCAGGTGAGGAAACTTATCAGCCATTATTTCTTTAAATACAGTTTCCATTCCTTTCTCTTTTCCTTCTCCTTTCGGGAATCCCTATAATGCCAGTGTTTGAGCATTTGATGCTATCCTAGAGGTCCCGCAAAGTATCTTTGTGGGTATTTTTTTCTTTTTTTTTCTTTCTGCTGCTCTGATTGGCCAGTTACCACTAGTCTCTCTCTGACATCTCTGATCTGGTTTTCTGTGTTAGCTAGTCTGCTGGTAATTGCCTCTAGTGTGTGTGTGTGTGTGTGTGTGTGTGTTATTTCAATTGTATTCTTCAGGTCTGCTTAGTTCTTTTTACACTCTTCTTTGTTGACCTTCTCCCTAAGTTCCTCTCAGGTTGGAGGAGCACCCTTATGACCGTTTCTTTGAATTCTTTATTAAGCAAGTGACTTACACCCATTCCTTAGGGTTTCCTTTTTTCTGGGGCCTTTTCTTGTTCCTTCATTTGAGAGATATTTTTTCCTGTGTTTTCATTTTGTTTGACTTTCTGTGTCTGCTTATGTAAATTAGACAAGAGAGCTGTCTCTTCCAGCCTCGGGAAAGTAGCCCATGCAGAGCTGGCCCTCTGTAGCCTGTGTGCCAGGTGGGATTGGAGGCTGGTGGGAGGGAGGAGATGGTGGCTCCAGCTGGAGCAGCGCTGGGTGGAGGGGACAGGTGCCTGTGGGTGTGAGAGTGGATCCTGATGGCTGCCTCTGATTGGTGGATGGGCTTCAGGAGACCTTGTAGGCAGCCAGGAGCATCCAGATAGAGGCCCCGCCCACCCTTTGGAGGTGGACCTTAAGGAGGCTCTCTGAGCTCTGACCTCAGTAATTCCACAGCTCTTAGAGCGCTCTCTGGGCTGCCCAGCCTTCCCTATGCAGCCTCTCTCTTGCTTGTTGTACCAAAGGTGGTCTCTTGTAGAAGGGACCTCTGTGTGCAGGTTCCAGGTGCCGGGTAGTTTTGGGAAACTGCTTGGGGCTGGGTAGGTGCCCACAGTGCCTGGGGCACCAGCCTGCAAGGAGGGGAAGCTGGAGGCCAGGAGGCCAGGTGTGGGTGCCCAGCCCTGTGATTCCTGCTCCCCGCTGCCTTTGTTCAGAGGCAGAAGGCTCCAGGCAGTGCTGCTGTAAGGAACAGGCTGCATGGCCTTGCAGGTAGGTCAGAGCCCCCCAATGGACCCCCAGTGGGCCACCAAGGTTGCGGGGGACCTAGACAGCCATGCCCCTCTGCTCGTCTGCCCCGGGTTCTTCTGGTGTCTCAGCGTCCGCATTTCCTCTCTCTTGTTTATGTCAGAAGCTGTCCATTCAACGCTCGGTGTCTCTCAGGGGTAATTGCTGCTTTTACACACGTGTCTCTCATTCTGCTCACGGAAGGGCAGCGCCCTGGCCACCTCCATCTTCTCTTAGCCACTCAAACTCTTTAGTCACATTGTGGATTAAGTCTGTCTTGTGGTTTTGGTTCCTGGAACCACACACATCCTTCAGAGCCTAACGAACTTGATTTCGAGTGTGATGTCCACGGTTGCACGGGTCCATATGTGTGAGGATCTGTGTCTGGAGACGGGAGCCAAGTTCTCGAAGGTAACACGTGTTTTCTAACGTTTAGCGCCAGCCCAGCTGAGGCCGCCACTGGTCGAAGGGGTCAGCGGCACAGCCATCCTCGCTCACTGGCTCCCGCCCGCAGAACTGAACGGCCCGTCTCCCCTATATCAGCTGGAAAGGAGGGAGACGTCCCTCCCAGCCCCGGGGGCCAGGTCGGAGAAAGGAGTTCGCTTCCCCGGACACGGATATTATACATTTCCCAGCTCCACTCACCCCGTCAACACAGACTTCACCGGTGAGTGTGTCTGACGGCCCTTTATTGAAGAGGCACGCAGACCCAAAAGCTTTTCTGTTATTTTGATATCCCTTTACAATGAATTTGTGCGATGCCTATTTATAGAAACACCAGTTCAGCCCTTGATAACTTCGTCTTGATTATGTCCACATGTCTCTTTCTTTTTGGGATTCTGGAGAAAGGTGGGAACGTGGAAGAAAGGAAAGAAAACATTAGATAGGGAAAAGCTGTCTTCGTGGGTCAAAGTATGTGATGAATGTGGCTGTTGGACAAAGTTTCTAGATCTTTTTTTACAGAACATTCGTCACTGGCTCTGGGAAGAGTTCTGTGGGCAAATGAGTGGGGAATGCCCTCCCTCTTGGAGGTTCCTGGGCACATCAGGTTATTAAAGCTCTAAAAGGAATGTAAGAAAGCTCTTTACCTTTGTTCGGGTATGCATTCCTAACACTTACACGGTGTAACTTCTTTAGAAAGTATAACCACTGTTAATACGCCAGGTTCTGTGGAAAGCATTACAGGAAATAGTATTTCAGGGAAAACATACCTTCTATGGGCCTGCGATAGAGTAAGGCATCTGCTGCTGGCACAGAATGTAAAGGCACTGAAACACCTCAGTGATCATATAAACGCATTTTAACATGATGCTGTGGTGGTGGTTTTGAAATGAGAATCAATGCGAAGACTTCAACACAATACCAAGCATTTAAATAGGGACAGCACCCAACCCTGCTCATGTGCCTCACCCAGCTCCTGGTCTTACTGGAATATTCTGGAAGTTGTTACCTCTAGGATATATAGTACTTCAGAGCACCATTTCCCTATAGATGGTAGAAAACTGTAACTCTTTAGGCTTCCTACTTCACTTTCCCAATTTACAAAGTATAAAATATATGTGTGTGTGTGTGTGTGTGTGTGTGTGTGTGTTTCTGTAAACTCATAAGGCTTTTGTCATTTTGGAACAAATAGCTGGGTGGTGGTGGGGTGGAGGAGAGATTGAGAAAAAAAGAGAGAGAAAACTCATGGACACAGACAACAGTGCGGTGATTGCCAGGGGGAGGGGAGGATGTGGAGGAGGGTACAGGGGAGATAGATGGTGATGGGGTGGTGAGCACACAGTGCAGTGTACAGATGGCGTGTTGTTGAGTTGTGCACCTGAAACCTGTATAATTTCATAACTGGTGTCACCCCAATAAATGCAATTAAACACACACACACACACACACACACACACACACACACACAAAATAAATGTTTCATAGGTTGGGGACAGTGAAATGGAATTTGCGTTAGGAACAGTAGCTGGAGCATTACTGTTTTCTTCTCACCTAACATCCTAACATAGTAAACAGTGTGCTCTGAGTGAGGCTGGCTGTGGAGGCGCGAGTGTAATGAATCATGATTGCCCTCCAGCTGAGCTGTGTTGGGATTAATGAGCACTTACCTGGCCTGGTGCATGGGCACCATCACCGAGAGCTAGGAAGTCAACCACTCACCCCCCTCAAATGCGAACCTTCTGCTTAGTATTTATAATAGTCAAAAGGAAGGAAAAGAATCTGTGGGTAAAAACGGAGACTTTTTCTCGAATGGAAACGGAAACTCCCTCCCTGGCCCCACATTCAGAGCAGCATCCGCTCCCCTCACCTGGGTGTGCTCTGTGAGGCCGTAGGCGTGGATGGCCGGCCGGCCAGCTGACAGATTTTGATGGGATCACCTACTGTTGCAGCAGGAAAGATGGAGTGGCCCGTCCGCCGTTAATACATTTAGTCGTCTGCACTGTCTCCGGAGCCGGCCTTCTCCTCCGAGGTGCACGGGCTCGGGCAGATGTGGTGTCTGGGAAGTCTTCCAAATGCTGCTTTAAAAAAGTTAGGCCTTGCGACGCAGGGTCCTTCTGTCTGTAACAACGCCTCCAGCTGCACAGAAATGTGTTTGGAGCACACGCCATTTGAAGGACAAGGCAGGGAGATCACAGTTTTGGCTTGCACTGCTCCCTGGAGCTTTGGTGATTCCTGGAGGAGGAATTCTTCTGCATTCGGGCATGTCTGGGGGGCATCACTGGGCCCCTTATAGTGGTAGCTTCGCCTTACTTTTAAAGTTCTCTTTAACTTTACATCAAGTTATTGGGTGTGTTGTTTTATATACATAAAAAATGGTTTGTTTTTTTCAGATACCGTTGACATTCAATATTATATTAGTTTCAGGTGTGCAGAATAGTGGTTATATAACTTACAAAGTAATCCCACTGATAAATCTAGTACCCACCTGACCACACATCTTTTGCATGTGTTACCATATTACTGTAATTACAATATTGTTGTCTGTGTTTGCATCCCCGGGACTGTTTTGTAGCTGCCCATTTGTGCTTCTTAAAGCCCTTCACCTTCTTCACCCAGCCCCCTGGCCCCTTGCCATCTGGCAAACCTCAGTTTGTATATCTGAGTTTGTTCATTTATTTTGTGTTTTGGGATGCCACATATAAGTGAAATCCAATGGTATTTGTCTTTCTCTATCTGACTTATTTCCCTTAGCATAATACCTTCTAGGTCCGTGGTCGGCAAACTGCGGCTTGCAAGCCACATGCGGCTCTTTGGCCCCTTGAGTGTGGCTCTTCCTAAGCCTTAGGAGTACCCTAATTAAGTTAATAACAATGTACCTACCTATATAGTTTAAGTTTAAAAAATTTGGCTCTCAAAAGAAATTTCAGTCATTGTACTGTTGATATTTGGCTCTGTTGACTAATGAGCTTGTCGACCACTGCTCTGGGTTCATCCATGTTGTCACAAATGGTAAGATTCTTTAAAATTGGGATAATAATACTACTTACTGTATTGATACCTATTAGGAAGGGAAGGATTACAGGAGATAGCCCACCTAATAAACTTTGCACAGTGTCTGCCACACAGATTAGTTAGCATTCATTAAATATTATCTGTTAACCTATTACTCCTTTAATGAATATTAAGTAAGTGCCAATGGTGGGACAGGAGCTTTTCTAAGTCTTCTGCAGTTTCAAAAATCAACATTCTATTACCTAATTTTCTGTGACTTATACCAAATATGTTTGCCTAAATTTTATATCTGGGGAATGAATAATATGCAATATATTTATATTAAAATGTGCTATTTAATGTTGTTACTGAAATTGTTAAGTTGATCTACCTGGCACTGAGACACTGGACAAACTACACTTCTGTGGGTGTCATCATGCCCATGTAGTAAACTGAGGGTTGTACTAACTGACCAACACCTTTAACTTTTAAATTTTAAATCTGTGACTATAGAATATTTAGTTGTCTCAAAAATTCAAAATAGAGATTATTACCAAGGCATCTGTGAGTGTAGAAACACACAGATTTTTAAAAGGATTGTTCAATTACATGATTCTTTTTTATAACATTGTTAGAGGCCCAATGCACAAAATGTGTGCAAGGCCTTGGCCCTGGCCCCCCCTGCCTGTCTCTGCCAGGGCTCCCACCCCCTGCGGCTTTGTCAGGAAGGAAGGATGTCTGGTCTAATTAGCATATTACCCTTTTATTATTATAGATGTTCTCAATTGAAGATTAACATAAGTTTACTCTATCTCTACTAATCTGAATAACTTGGTGATATTGGGAGAAATACTCAGTATTAATGGAAATTCCATTCATGGGTCATAGGTTCTATCAGAGGGTGCAGAGCAGCAGCAAATCCAACAATAATGTTGTGATCCTCTAACTAGAAAACCAGGAATCACAGGGTGAGATATTCTCCTGGTTACATGGAGCTAACAGCACTTTCTTCATCCAAAACAGAAATAGCACACAGAGCCATCCCTCCTAGATGCAAAGGGAAGGGCAGGTAGATCACTGCGTCTTCAGAAAAAGATGCTCGTTTTGTTCAGGAATTCAGAGTCAGCGCACTGGATTTACATAAAGACTTTAGTCCTGTCTGTGCAATGCTAGTCAGCCAAAGGAAAGTCGGTAAAACAGAAAACGAAAGGTACCTCTCAGATTGGCATTCCAAAGGCGACCCTCTCTGTCCTCCTCACTGTTTCTTTTTCCTATTAGTGGGAACAGGTCCACGATCATTTGGGGGAAGGTTTGATGATTGCAGCAGCTAGATGCCAATCACACCAGCCTTTTCAGCTGGGCCTTTCCTGGTGACCCTGCCCAGGAACCGGCGACTGCCTTTGGGGAGATCTTTGTAGCAAACCACTGGGGACCCAGCATACCGTGCGCTTGGATGCAATTCCCTTTTATTTGTCCTCACGGGAAACGCGATGACTGATGCTGAATATCTTGCAGATGAGAACTCTGCACACTTTCTTCATAATCATTGCTGCTCAAGGACACGCATGATTGTCACGCATGTTGTTCCCTTCGTATTTCATTTGTCTTCCCCAAAACGGCCGGAGGAAAATGCGGTAGGATCCAGAGGTGCAATTAATTACCGATCCAGGGAGAGAGACATGCAGCCAAAATCAATATGCCGTAGAAGCACATATTTTACATGTCCTTACTATTTCTGCATTATTGTTATTATTTTAATCGTTTTTAGTAAAGTGAGGTATGTGAGCACTTCATTAAAGGCAAGCTGATTATATGCAGGTGCGGTAAAGGTGCAAGCAGAGTGAACATCCTCAGATGAACTAATTAATAAAAGCATATTAGTTCTGACCTTCAACACCCTTGGTGTTCCAATATTTGTTTTCCTATGACTGAGAGCGAGTACTTTTTCCAGAAAGTGCTTTTTTTAAGAAAAAAACAAACCCTAAATAAATAAAATGCCAAGTTTTTCCCTGGCAGATTTGGACCCCAGACTTTATTTAACTTTGGATACTAGATTTAGGCTATAATGATTAAAAAAACAGCTATATGAACCTACTCTATGGCCTGGCAGTGAGTTCCTGTAGCCACTCTCTCATCTAGCTGTGTGTCGTGGGTTTCTGTACCAACACTTCCTCTCTTTTCCACATTGTTTTTCAAACTAATAATCTTTCTTGTCATCCTCTTAACTTATCCTTTCCATAGTTCTCCATTGAGATGCCTGGTCTACGCTCTTTCCTGCTTACCTGTTTGAAAGGATTGGTAACTTGGGGTGATTGCTCACTGTGTTTAGCATCTGTTGACCTAAGAGGTCTAAGAAAGTATGTTTCCAGGAGCATTCTGCTAAGGGAAATAAGTCCGTCAGAGAAAGGCAAGTACCACATGATCTCACTCATATATCGAATCTAATGAACAAAATAAACTGATCAACAAAATAGATCCAGAGACACAGAAGCATGGAACAGACTGTCGAATCTCAGAGGAAAGGTGGGGGAGGGTGGGAGACATTAACTGGGGAATTTATATGCATTACCCACGGACAAAGACAATATTGTGGTGAAGGCCTGGGAGGGGTGGATGTGGAGTGGAGGGGGGTCAATGGGGTATAAATGGGGGACATCTGTAATACTTTCAACAATAAAGATTAAATTAAAAAAAAAATCCAGTTAACAGCAACAACAACAAATGCAAGTATGTTTCAAGGTCTGTAATACTAGGAGCAAAAGACAGTTCTCTAATGGTCCTCAGTCACGGATGAAATTACTTCTGTGTTCCTTGTGGTCACCAGGGCTGTGTCAGGACTGTTTTCTGTCCCTCCATACCTCCCTGGGAACCGAGCGTTGCACATCTTTCGTACGCGATCTCCTTACACTTATTAAATTTTAGAGTTAATGAACACTTCAGCACTTGTACCTATCCATATCATTAGGGCCTATTGCAATGGGCTTAGGATGACAGTCCTAATAAACATATATAATACAATAAAAAGCGCTTTTAATCTTGAAAGTACTGTATAAACAACCGTGATCAATGCTGTGGATGGGTTAACAGTATCAAACTGATAGAATTCTACTTCAAGGGCAATGGAGGTATTGATGTTGGCATACTGGTTCTGAAGGAAGGCAGTGATGGCAGTAATGCGTGGAGGCTCTGGGGTAGGACTCCCCACATTTAAAATCTGGCTCCCCAACATGCTTGTGCAACTTTGCATGAGTCACCCACCTCTCTGCTCTGTAGATGAGTGTGATCATCCTTAGAATGGATTGTTGTAATGACTCAATGCAGGGATCACCATAAAAGAGTAGCATACCATATCTTTTTTTAAATATGTTTTTATTGATTTTAGAGAGAGAGGAAGAGAGAGAGAAACATTAATCAGCTGCCTCGAAACCTGGGCATGTGCTGTGCCCTGACCAGGAATTGTACTGTGACCTCTTGGTGCATGGCCAGGGCAGTACAAGCTATCTTTGTGGTCATTGTTATGTAGGCATTTATGGCTGACAGTTTTTAAATCAGGAGTTTGAATGATGTGCCTTTTCATCCATACATATATTTTATGTGGCTAAACCACATAACTCCTGATGATACTCTTTTTCACCTCTAACCTCTTTCTTTTGCTCCATCTATGACGTTCTCGCCTTTGTTTTGTTAGTTGTCTACCTCCTTTCTCTAGAGTTCTGATGTTCTACATCTTTTTCTGCATTTCTAGTGGCCAGCTTTGCATTTGAACATGCACTTGTAAATCTAACTCTGTTTCTTCTTTTTCTCACTATTGGTCTTCTTAAAATAAGACTCAGTGTGTCCATTTTCTCACCTGTCAGTCACTCCTCACTCTGTTGTCATATGCATTTCTTCTCCCACTTCTTTACTGTACATGCTTTCTTCGGGATTACTAATAATGCTCTAAGTAAGGGATTTTTCTTAATTCCCACCTTATGGGTCCCTCAAGAATATGGAAACTTGTGTCCTTTGAAAACTATAAAGAAAGCACTATTTACCACCAGAGTTCTCCTCCTGGTTTCCACAAACTATTTCCTAAAAATTTCGGTTCTGCTTGTGACATCCACCTTTAGATGGCTGGATATTTCTCATCATCACCCCATTTGCCAGATGATGATTGGTATTTTAGAAAGGGTACTGAGCAAAATCCTATTGGTCAGTGTAAACCAATAATAGACCAACCTTCCTAAAGCCTGCAGTGAGGCCTCAACCTTTTTCAACTACCTGCCTGCCAGAATACTTAACTAGCCTATATAATAAAGGGCTAATATGCAAATCAACTGAACAGCGGGATGACCAGTCTCTATGACATGCACTGACCCCCAGGGGGCAGATGCTCAATGTGGGAGCTGCCCCCTGGTGGTCAGTGCACTCCCACAGGGGGAGCACTGCTCAGTCAGAAGCCGGGCTCACAGCTGGCAAGCACAGCGGTGGTGGTGGTGGTAGCCTCTCCCACCTCTGTGGCAGTTGGACATCCCCCGAGGGCTCCCGGACTGTGAGAGGATGCAGGCCAGGCTGAGCGACAACGCCCCCCCTCCAAGTGCACAAATTTCATGCACTGAGCCTCTAGTTTTTCAGAAAGAGTAATCCTAGCGGTGGTTTTACAGGGTCACATCTCTCTGAACTTACTGAATTATATGTACCTTTTACATGGATGCAGTTTATTGCATGTAAATTATACCTCACTATAATGGAAAAAAGAAACAGTCCTCCCGTGATTCTTGCATTTTAGTATAAGACCCTTTGATCTACCTTGTAGTGGAAAAATTGCATTTACCTTAAAGTAAAAACAATCCATTTTTATATTATTTAATTTACTGGTCCTGTACTTTTTTATATACTTTAGGTTAGACTCAACACTCCAAATTTCACCTGCAACAAATTGGTATCCACTATATGTTATAAAGCATAGGAAAAATTCCTCAACTATCCTGGTAATAAGAATCTGTATAATTAAAAAACACACACATTATTTTTCTCTACAGAATAGGGCTTTTTCAATCTCATTCACATTTAGGACATAATTTTTTATGTACACAAAGGGATGGCCTTTGTCTGTTTCTTAGATATTTTATCATAAGGAAGAATTTAATCAGTGAAAATCTGAAACACGTTTGCATACACAATGGACCAGTTCTTGCTTGGATGCAAAGACCCCTTTGATGTATTTTTCCTAGCTCATATAATTGGTGTTAATATGCTATGTTATTAAGTTTAACTGAGAAAAATAGTTTGCTGAAAACTGATTTCTTCGGCACACTTATAAATTCAGTAGTCAGAAAAAAAAGAGAGAAACATAATTAAGGATTGCAAAATCAATTTGACACTCACTTAAAATGTGTTGAGTGGAGGCAGCAAACAGCAGCCTACATCTGATGCTGTTCTCTCCCTGTTTATTTCATAAAACTGTACCAATTAGAACTTTAATTTACAGAGCTGTTAATGCCTCATTAAAAACTTTCAGCGAGTATCCTATTTGGAGGTGTGTTTTTTCCTTGTAGCTAATATGCCACATTATCCCTGTGTCATGGGCATGGGTAAGAATTCAATCTGAGCTGCGTGTATGAAATAAAAGCTTTTTAAACATCCCAACCCAGTGGGGGGACTCTACCACTCACTCTGTTAGTTGTTTTCCAAAGCGATTAATTTCTCCATGTACTTTGTTGTTGTTATCGGTTTCTGTTGTGTGCTTGACAAGTTAGGATGAAGAGGATGTAGTTGGAATCCTATAGACTTGATTCCTGCCTCACACAGGCCCTCTGAGAGTGGAATTCATGACTCTTTGACTGGTTTTAATCATTATAACATACTGCTATTTTTCTGCTTCATAGTGTATTATAGCCCAAACCAAGCAAAAAGCAATAGTAAAAAATCCTCAAATACTGGGTTAGGACTTAATCTCTCTATATAAAAACCTAAGCAACCATTGGACTGTTCGACCAGTAGCTATGACACTCACTGACCACCAGGGGGCAAACGCTCAACGCACAGGCATGGAAACATGGAACAGACTGATGAATCTCAGAGGGAAGTGGGGAGGGGGAGTCCCTCGGCCTGGCCTGCAGGGATCGGGGCAAAACCGGCAGTCCAGCAACTCCCAAGGGGTCCCGGATTGCGAGAGGATGCAGGCCAGGCTGAGGGACCCCTCCCAAAGTCTGAGGTGCAGGCATAGATTTGGTGGTGGTGTCAAACATTCTTTAAGCTGTTGGTCTACCACGGGACTACCCCATCTTGCCACATTGCCCCTGTCTCCCCCAAGAAGGGACACATAGCCACCTCCTGGGTACTATGGGCCTTGCTCTGCTGATCACTGTCAGTTAGGACAAGTGTGAATGCCTGATCAGAGCAAAACTGATCGGTTCTCAGTGGAGGGATCAATGATACTCTCTCATCATTGATGTTTCTATCTCTCTCCCTTTCCCTTCTTCTCCAAAATCAATAAAAATATATTTTTAAAAAAGTTAGCAGTGGGATGCTGTTGAGAAAAAAAATAAAAGGAAGAAGCAAGGTAATGCTACCCTTTGTTGTGTTAGCAGAATTGTCAAGGATAAAATAAATAAGGAGATGATTGGACTCCACTTGGCAATCCTTAGCCCTTGACAGAAGTTGCATGTTCCATTTGGGATGGCGTGTTTTACAAAAAACATCGACAAACTTGCCAGAGGTTTCAAACGAGAGCAACAAAAAATGATGAAAGGCTTTGGAAATGGGGCCTCTAAGAAAAGGCTGGGAGGCCTGAGGATGTTCAATCTTAAGGCGAGAAGACAGGAGGGACGCACGATAACCGTTTACAGATGCATGAGGCAGTGTTACGGAGAGGAGAGGGACCTATTTTTCTCATTAGTCAACAAAGACACTTCAAGAAATAATGGGTTTAAAACATGCCGGGGGGGAGGGGCGGGGTGATCAGGTTAGATGTTAGATTGGGTTCAGTAAAATTTATTTAAAATCTTATGAGTCCAAGCATAAATAAGCTGTGGAGACTAAATCAAGTTAGGATTGACACAGAGGTGTTAAGAGTGGAAACAAATCAGATTTGAATGCAGGAGTTAATAATTAAAATAGCTTATATTTGCATAAAATATTAGCATATTCAAAATACATTCACATATGTGGTTTCCCTGGTCTTTCAACAACCTTAGGAAATAATGTGTATGTGTCTGGCCAGGGGTTAGGGGAGAGAGGGGAGGCGAGGAATCAGCTAGTTTCACAGCTGAGAAAGTGGAATATCTGAGAGGCTATGTGGCTTGTCCCCCCACGAATAAGATAAAATGAGCAAGTGGTCCAGGACCTGACAAGAACTAGAGGCCAGGCCTTCAGATCTTCTGACAATTTCTTTCCCATCACATTTTGCTATCTTTTTATTTATAACTGAAGGCCCGGTGCATGACATTCATGCACTGGGGCGGTGGGGAGAGGGTCCCTCATCCCTCTAGCAGTCCGGGAACCCTTGCTCCTTACCGCCTGCCTGCAGCAGAGGCGACCGACTCTGCACTTGCCAGCTGTGAGCCCGCTTCTGGATGAGCAGCACTCCCCCTGTGGGAGCGCACTGACCACCAGGGGACAGCTCCTGCGTTGAGCATCTGCCCCCTAGTGGTCAGTGCACATCATAGTGACCGGTCGTTCCGCCATTCAGTCGATTTGCATATTAGGATTTTATTATATAGGATATGATTCTCATGGTGGGGAATTACCTTTGAATCACTTTGGGGATTTTGTGTCTTTTTTGGCCCTTAAGATGCCAAATATGTCCCTCAGTTTCCTGTTTTCATATTAATTAGCTAACTGGGCAATGCATGAGCTATAGGCCAACTAGCAATTTTGTTTCTATAAAGGAAACAAGACGTATGATTGAATTTATGTCTGTTTTATGTCTTCTGCTAATTTTCAATTGTGAAAAAGATTCAAAACTTTGTGACTAAGTTTGGACAAGTCATGGCCGCACCAAATACAGTTTGTGGAGCTAAAGGAATAGGGTGAGCCTCGGCCTCCTTCCATTAGCTGGCAGTGGAGGTCTTTTCATGTCGCCTCTGCGAGGTTTCATTCTCCGCATCTCTAGGAGGAAAATCATGTCTTCTGGTTTCTTCCGCACTTACAATGAGGACCAAGGGAAACTGTTCACGTGGACGTTCCGGGACCTGTTCCAAGAAACAAACTATAAGCTGTACCTCAGCCCTGGCTGGTTTGACTCAGTGGATAGAGCATCAGCCTATGGACTGAACGGTCCTGGGTTCGATTCTGGTCATGGGCACATGCCCGGGTTGCAGGCTTGGTCTGCAGTGGGGGATGTTCAGGAAGCAGCCAGTCAACGATTCTCTCTTATCATTGATGTTTTTGTCTCTCTCTCTCTCTCCCTCTCCCTTCCTCTCTGAAATCAATAAAAATATAAAAACAAAACAAAACAAAAAACTATAAGCTGTAACTCAGCCTCTACGTGGCTGATGCTAGCGTGTTACCAAGGGAACGTCACTTGATTGGCTGCCACGAATCTGGTGGCACCTGAGAATCCTTGTGGACTCGCTGACCTGTGCACACAGGTTGCCTAGAGAGCTAATCCGGGCGTCCTGCTGCATTGAAAGGCTCTTCCTATGTGTGCTGAGGGTGTGTGGGAATGGAGGAATTTTCAGGAAAATTTCAGCCTCTGTGGCCTCCTGGGGTGCTCAATAGGGTGGCATCTCCCCCTCCCCCACCACCCCGCAGAGCCCCGGGTACCCCCAGAAGCTTCCCTGCGGGAGACAGCAGCAGGGGTGCTGACTGGGGGGTGCAGAGGAGCTTAATGGACCCCTTGCATAATGTGGAAAGAGGCCCTCATTTTTGCTTTCGTCTGAGATTACCATGTGTATATTGCAGGTTCGCATCGTAAGACACTTAATTAGAGTTGCGGGAAGTTGCATAATACACTCCTTGCCTTCCGTTTCCTGCACACCAGACAGAATCCCTTTGCCAAATTATGAAGTTAGATGGGGAGTGAACACTGTAATTGGAGGAAATGGGATCTCTGCCCCCTTGCTCCCCCCTCCGCCCCGTTTCTTCTTTTAAAAGTTGGTCACACAGTTTAAAATGCAAAGAAGCCGGTCTCCCAGGGGAGCAGTTCGGTTTCCTCTGTGGAGGAAAGACACATGTTGTCACTGATGAGCCCCTCTGGCAGCAGAGGGAACCTGGAGGGGTCCCCGAGCCGTGGGAGTCTCTCCAGCTCAGCGTCTGTGTCCCCGGCGCCTGGGCCGCCCAGCCCACCCAGGGCTGCCTGCGCCTCTTGTTGAGGCCTTTCCCCCAAGGCTTGCTCTTCTGTCTCATCACTTGGGGGCAGTTGCCAGCATCTCTTCAGCTAAAAGGTACCTGTCTTGTGCCCTGTCCCTTGAGGGCCGTGGTCTGGACAACAGGCTAAGCTGACAGGTGTCACTTTGGTAGATGTCAGCGGCAGCAGCGGGTCTCTGGGCTTTGCTTGCTCTCGCCCATGACTGTGGTCGCTTCAATAACTTCAGAACGCAGGCCATGAGATGAATTTGAGGCTCTGGGGGAGAAAAGGATTTGGACCAGTAGGACTTATTAAGGCTGTGTTCATAGGTCCTCTTACATGTGAAAGTTTCAGTTTTTAAAAACAAATAATGTTGATTAGAAAGAACGTACTAGGCACTGTGTTGAAGCATAAATATGCCAAACACTGTATAAGCCATACCTTCAAGAAGCCTAGCGCCCTGGCTGGTTTGACTCAGTGGATAGAGCATCGGCCTGAGGACTGAAGGGTCCTGGGTTCGATTCAGGTCAAGGGCATGTACCTCAGTTGCAGGCTTAATCCCTGACCCTGGGTGGAGAGAGGCAGCCAATAAATGTGTCTTTCTCACATCAGTGTTTCTCTCTCTGACTCTCCCTTTCCCTTCCATTATCTCTAAAAATCAATGGAAAATATCCTTGGGTGAGAATTAACAACAAAAACTCTAGAAAGTACAGTACTCTATATACTAGTAAATATTCTATATAAATCACTCAGCCTTAGTCAGAATATTTACTGAGCATCTACTGTGTACCAGGCACCAGAGAGCAAACTAAACAAAATCCCTGGCTTGGTGGAGACTGAATTCTAAGGAGGTTCAGTGGGTGGGGGTGGCGGGGGGCAGGAATCCATGCTAGTTATTTGTTCATCAAAATCAAAACTCTGTGTTCCCAAATCCTATTATGAAATTATTCTTTAAATCTTGTATTAGGAAAGTCACATTATGATGTCTACTAGGAATTACTGGTAGAATACTGTTTTGTTTTTTTATACATTTAAAGCAGCCCTTACTTGAAGGCCTCATTTTGGATTTTGCATCAACTGAGTTTATTGCTTTCTAAGCGCGTGCGTGCATACTGTGCGCGCGCGCGCGCGCGTGTGTGTGTGTGTGTGTGTGTGAGATCCCAAAGTGGGAAGAGTCGAGAGATAGACAGGACTCCGCAGAGCTGTCCTAGGTAAGACATGAGATGAGAAGATCAAAGCTCATGCTAACGTGAACCCGGGAAAAGCACTGAACAGTGGGCTCATATTATAAAAAATGTGGCTGATAGGTTTGGAACTCACTGAACGGAATCTATCTAGAAAGCACATTTGAGGAAGACTAAATAAACATCTCCACTCAGGTCTGATCTAAGTCAGAATCTTGCTTTTGTAGGTTTTCCAGGTGATAAAACCCGGACTGTGATCAGTGTTCTTATCGAGCATGCTGAACAGTCCACCTGTGAGTTAATAGCAGTACACAGGCCTAGAGTCCTAGGATGAGAAGGAAAGGCAATGAGATTTTCTTATTTTCCCCGCAGAGGGGGAAGATATTCAACACCTCGAGTCAGCTGTGACTCAAGGGTCCATTATGACTTCAGGATTTTTTAACAGCCGGTGCCTGGGGCATGGGATATGAATTTTGTTCCAAAGTGGTGACATGGGCCAATGTAAGCCCGTGGGAGCAATTTCAGGCAAGTGGAGAGTCTGGCTAAGCAAAAACTGGACAGGCCATGGAAGATGCAATTCCCACACTTGCTTCCTGACCTTGGATGTTCCTCGGCAGTTGGTAATGAAAAGAAATATTGAAGCTGTGAAGATGAGGCAGGAATCCAGGGGATGAGACCAGTTGGTGTTGGGAGGGCGCAGGTAGATGCGGGACAAAAATAGGACGGGTGTCTCCCACAAAGGTGGCTGTACTTTGCGTTAAGGTGAGCGTGAGATGTGAAGCTGTAGCAAGAGGAAGCCCAAATATACATAGAAATGCATGGGCTGTTTTGGTTTCCTGTGCATTTTATCCAGTTTGCCATTCCAGCCTTGAGTTGTCTTCCTGAAAGATTTCTGGGCTGATGGCCGCACTGACGCCAGGCGCATTCTTTTGCATCACGGAAGGGTATGCGGCCGTGAGTCCGAAGCAGGCACAAAATCAGTGACATGACATCTACATGCTATTGCCAGAACAGAGTCAAATAAAAACTAAAAGTCCTGCCGAAACCGGTTTGGCTCAGTGGATAGAACGTCGGCCTGCGGACAGAAAGTTCCCAGGTTCGATTCCGGTCAAGGGCATGTCCCTGGGTTGCGGGCACATCCCCACTGGAGGATGTGCAGGAGGCAGCTGGTCGATGTTTCTCTCTCATCGATGTTTCTGACTCTCTATCTCTCTCCCTTCCTCTCTGTAAAAAATCAATAAAATATATTTAAAAAACAAACAAAACAAAACCAAAACTAAAAGTCCAGCAAGTGACCAGGTAGAAGTCAATAAAAAGGCCAATAAAAAGCAAAGATGAGTTAAAAGGCAGGACTTCATAGGCTGGAAAATGCCATGAAAAATAAAAGGCAGAGCAAGTGTTGCGGTAAGGTCTCCTCCCGTGGCCTCAGGAGAGCGTGAGAGAATTACTTGAAGCGCATCGCCCACGGAATAGGATTACAGTGGCGCAGGCTAGGTAACGGGTGGTTCTGTAGCCAAAGACGGATAACACGTTTTTGTTTTATTCTTGCAAGCTTTGGAACATGCTGAGCCCACACTGTTCATTTTTCTTAATATTTTGCCTTTCTTCAATGAAGTGGTGCATTTTTTTTTAACAAAACAAAGTGTGGACGGGCTGACTTGAACAGCTCTCTCTTGAGAGGTCTACTATGCATCAGTCAGCATGGGAAACACCAGGATACAAAGAATAGTCATATATCCTATTGGCTTTCAAAACATTTACAATCTCGTAACAGCATGAGATTAATTTCTACCTGTGGTTTGCACAAAACAATCTGATTCCGATACAATCACATTTTCTCCTCTGTCTTCCAAAAACTCTTTTGGGGGTTTACCTAAATGAAACTAGAACAGAACTGAAAAGTTTTCATAAGTGTTTTATTATGTTAAAGTATTCATCTTTTCCCATTTTAAATCCAAAATATGTTTTCCTTAATTCATATATACCGACCATATGAGCACAGTTTGTCCACATGTGAAAACTTAGTTGATCAATAGATCGCTCTAGTCAACTGATTGCCACTTGATGTTATAAACACATGATTTCTTATCCCGAATGCAACTCTGGAAGTAAGATGACAATAAATAGGGCAAGAGTCCCACATTATTTAAATTGGAAATAGTAGCCTGACCCTCTCATATCTCCAAGTGGTCACAATTTCCTAGTTCGAAGAAACATTTCACAGGCCAACAAGGAGTTTTGTAAGAATTGGGTCAGCAATTTCAAGTTTGGGTCATGAGGTCTGTATGCACTGTAATTCTCGCCTAGTTGCTTCTGGCTTCCAAAGGGGGTCATTCATTCCACACACAGGCCGGTCCCAGTGAAAATATGTTATATGATAATTTCTCTCTGACATGACTCTGCATTGAATAACACTTTGTTTTTTAAACTTTATGCCATACACACAAACACACTCACTCACACACACACACACACACACACACGTTATATGGAATTTCAGGGTTTTATCTTTTATTTCTTTAAAATAAGCATTTTTTAATCTATCCTGCTCCCTGGGACATATTAATTAATTAATATTGCTTCCTAAATTTGTCTCCCTAATATTTTTTTTGAAGGCTGTGTGAAATGGAATATATTTTTGAAGTTTTCTGCATGTAAAATCATGCTCACATCTAACTATATGTGTATGGTTCTTTCATTTTTTTATTGCAGGATAGGAAGATATGGGAGAGATTTTCAGAACTATTATGTTCTACATACAGTACTTTGCTTTGGTTTGGAAATTAATCTCACTCTAGTTTAGGCATTGTAATTTGAGATTCAAAAAAAGTTGTTTTTACAAAGCACAGAAAAGAGTTTTGCTGTTAATTATGCTGAGTTCTCAGTATTTCTGAGTCAAAACAACTCTCTGCTAGTGTGTGTGGACAAGACAGCGCAATACAGAGCAGGCATCCCATAAGCAGCATGATAGATCAAATCATGATTCATTATAATACAAATATTGTAATCAATCATCATATTCAGTGTTCCACAAGTCCACCATTCTGTGAAAGGGATTTAAAAAAAGGAATGAAGCTATCAGTAAGTTTACTACAAAAGGAAAGGAGATTTCCTGATTATCATCATTCAGAATTAGTCAGACCTATACATGGTAATCATTCATATTTTAAGCGATAATATGAAAATCAACATAAAGCCCTGAAAAGAACAGCTATTTATTTCTTTTCTCAAAAATGTGGAGGGGGGAAATTACAGACCTGTGTGCTAATTTAATTCCCAAAGTTCATGGCATCCTGGGTCTCTGGAGTGTTAAATAGGAATGGATGTTGCCCTGTCTTTCCATGCCTGAGCCCAGTGCATCGCCCTCAGCTTCTGATTCCTCAGCTGGGGGAGTGGTTATAGCTCAACAGTCACAATGAAGGAACCATGTACCTCACACTCTGCTTTCCTGAGCCTTGAGACACTTGTGCTCAATGCAGTTTCTCTATTTTGAGTCCTGTTACAAACCCCATTTCTGACAACTTCTGCTGATGTCCTTTTTGTGTGTGTAAGCCACAGAGCTCAGCTAGCCCTATAAGTAGATGGCCTTTGACGCTCCCCAGTTGAGTATGAGTTGAGTGGGACACAGAGCTGATTCTCTTGACACACATTATTCACCCTATAGGGTATTGGTCCGTCCATAGAATAGAGGTCTGAATGCAAAATATACTTAAAATGTTGAAATAAATTGAGAGAACCATCGTGTTCAACCAAGTGAGCCTGCTTTTTTGTTGTTGTCATTTTTGTTGATGTTGTTGCATGGTGTCTTTGTTTATTTAATAGGAAAGTTACTATTCATTGTGGATTTCAAAGAACAGGTATTTTCTAAACTTCATTAACCTTGGAACTCATTTTTTTTCTCCCCTAGCCCTCCCTGTTGTGCTAATTTTAGCATTCCACTTCACAGGGCTCCACAGATCAATATTTCGGGAATTTGGAAACGAAGATAGGTTTTTCTCTATTAAAATTGAGTTCTGAGCCCACTGGGAGAGAAAACACGTTAAGCTTTTATCAGTCTTTAACATTTTCACATGGACTAAACTTTCTGATCTTTCTGGATTCTAAGCAGTTGGGAGCAGGCTTTGTCTGTGGGGAGAAGAGAACACGGTCTACAGCGCCCCATGTCCCCAGGGGATTTCCAAGTGGAGTCCCATTGCTATGACACCAGGCTGGCCCTGGACAACAGGTGTGCAGTGTAGGGTTGGAGCGAGGTCACCGACACTCCTTACGTAGAGGGGATTCTGTTTGCTTCAGTAGCTTCAACCAAAACAGAAGAAATTGACTAGGTGGGAGCTACCATCAACCTTTTAGCTCTCACAATACAGTGACTCTGGGGACCTCATTAGCCAAGGATGGGACTGAGAGCAGTGAAAGTGGGGGAGAGTTGATCAGCGGCAGCTTGACTTGGGCTGGCTCTGCAGGAGTTCATGACCCTCCCCTTCTCCTTCTCCCATTTTTTACAAAAGCCTGGAGAATTCACCAGACACCCAGTGCTCCAAAGGCCATGAATATGTGTAAGATACTGTACAAATACTCTAACATATTCCTGTCCTTTCTTTCCTGACTCCAAACAAAGGAGGTAGCAATATGAAAAAGGACCTGGGCGAATCATTATAAGAAAGCAACATGGACGAAGTGTGAGACTGGAAAGTACAATGTTTTGCTTCTTTTCTATGAAAGGGCAGCCTTCCCAGGTCAAGGGGCTAAAAAGACAGGTAAGCTAGTGCCCCTTCTCTCCAGATTTAGGAGAAGAGATGAAATTCGTATAGAATAACAGGCATCATGTCACAGTCACGGGAATGGGAGGTAGCATGTAGCATGCAGAGAGCCTTGTCCACATTCCTGGCTTGAATGCCCTGGGCTGAAATCCTGTCTATCTCTACTGCCTTCTTGGTCTGAGACCTCTCGTAGCTCCGTGACCTCTCCGGTTTCAGTCCCACGGTGTGTCAAGTGGCGGTGAGAGTGGTCTTCAGTGGGGCGTATCTGATAGAGGTATTGTGGCCAATAAAGACATCAACGTGCAAAGCAACTCTCTGAGTACCTGACATGTGATAGCAAATAGCAGTGTTTATTATCATGAATAATAACTTGTATCCAATTAGAATTACCAGGAGGGGCTTCAGAAAGAAGGCAGCACTGAGATAATCTGTGAAGAACAGGCAACTTTTGAAAGATACACATGGAGTCAGCTTGGTATTCTATCCAAGGAGAAGGATGATCATGATAAAGGCATCAAGATGAGAAATTAAAGGGCAAGTATGGAAATAGCAGACAGTCTGGTTTAGATAAAGCACTAGTTTTTTATTGGTTGTTTTAACTTTTTTGGGGGGGGAGCATAGTAGGAGGTGATTCTGGGAAAGGTATAGTTTGGAAAGGTACAGTTTTGGGAGGATAGAAAGAGTAGTTTCCATCTAATTTGGTTTTAAATGAGACCTGCCTAATCAGTGTTTGTTTGGGGGAGTGTTATGAAAGGCATTGTAATTTGGGAAATATAACCCCATAATAGTCCCCTGTATTCACTTTTTAAATAGCCAGATGTCTTTCAGTAAACACACAAAGGAACCTGGGCTTGAATCAGAGGACGTGGTTTTCAGTCTTTCCTTCATTCCTTTAGAACTAAACCCACCAAGCCACGGTGTCTAAATCTTTAAAGTAGGGAAAGCAACATCTCAATCCCATGATTATTTTTAGGATTAAATAAAACAGATGAAAAAGGACCAAATGTAATGCTGGGCATCAATAGATATTCAGTCAGTGTGTAACTATAATATATTTCATCAAAACAAGCGAAGAATAACATTGGGGGAGGGAGGAGACCTTTGAACTGCAAAGTGCCTGTCTCCATCCTAATAAAATTCATTTATGTTCTTCTCATCGGACTCTTCAAATTCTTGCCCCCCCAGGGGATCCACAGGAAACATCCCATCTCATGTCTAAGTTTCTCAGAAGTTTCCAGAGTCCCTGAGGTTTTTCACCCGAGTTGCATCGTCTGCATTGACAACTGCAGGAAGTTTAAGAATACACTGGCTTCTGCATCAGCATCTTCTCCTTTGACGAGAGAGAGCCGATCTGGCGGGCAGTTCTTTTCCCATCATTCTCCTGCCGTGCTAGAGCGACTCCAAGGAGAGGAACAGAAACCCTCCTACAAATAAAAGGCACATTGATTAAAAGGCTGCAGGGGAATTGACAGCTTCCCTACAGCAGCATTTCCTTTGACTCCTTTGGTCCTCTTCAGTCCTTCATGTTTAGGACTCTTGGTCTGAATTCTCTCTCGTCATCTGAGAGTGTGAGACCATCTATCATCTGGGTAATTTTCCAGAATTACCTTTATTATTGGGTCCGCGGTGTGCAGCACAGATGGGTGTTAGAAGGGCTCTGTCTAGATGCCAGCAGCAGAGGTTGTAACATTGTCCTGAGCGCTTTCTCCTGAAACAAATCAGATGAAGAAGAGAAAGCACTGCCAAGGCTGGCCTCAGCAGAGGGCGTGGGTCCAATAACGGGCATCTCCGTGGATGCGTGGAGGTGATTCAGTGTTGTCTGACCCGTCCTTTCTGACTCACTCACAGGAAATAGGTTCCCTCGGGGTCCCGAGGCCACTTCTCCTCATCCTTCTCCCTTCCTTGGCACTGTTCCCTGCATCTCAGGCATCCAGTAAATACCTGAGAAAAGAGTTTGGCCAACGTTAGGACTGGAGAGTTTTAATCCTATTGCCGTTAATAAAGAGCTCAGCCATAGAAGGCATTTTTCCTCCTTTCAGCCCCACTCAGTCATTACTTTGGTATAAGGTAACAGTTCCATTCCCTGTCAGGGAGGGCCCAGGCCCGTGCTGTGGGCTCGATCCCCAATAGGGGGCGTGCAAGAGGAAGCCGATCAATGATCTCTCTCATCTCTGATGTTCTACCTCTCTCCCACTCCCTTCCTTTCTCTCTAAAAATCAATAAAAACATTAAAACAAAAAAAAGAATGAACTCCTGCTGACTGGAAACTGGTATGCAGAATGCCTTGTGAACAGATGGTGCCAGATATATGAGCTATTCCTCTCCATAGACTCTGCAGAGATAAGACACCCCTTCTCTGCTGGCAACCCTTAATTACACGGTGGGTTTTGGTGTGTCCCTTCAGCAGACGGTCACCATGTCGACAATAATGAGGGGAAATGGCATCGCGGCCATTACCGGGTGAGATGTGGCATATTTCCTGCATTCAGTGATTGTCTCTCTGTTTGACTCATTAACGTTTGAGGCCTATTGGTTGCGGAGTTGGTTGTTCTGATTTAAAACTTGGTGTTAAGTTGAATCTGGTCTTATCTTGAGCCTCTACTTCTGTCATGACTTGGGTTTCTTGCTGAGTTTCTGACTTGAATTGCTTTTTTTTCCCCCTAAGCTTTTGCTTTTACTTATATTTCTATCTGCAGATTCTGGAAATGTTCTTCCCACACCCACTCTTTTCCCTCTCTTGCTATATTCCTAGTTTGGCCCATTGTATTTCTTTGGCCCGCCTATAGCTTTTTCTCCACTTAGTTAGTCTCCTGCTCAGTACATGCAGCACCCAATCAGCACGCCTGCTTCCTTCCTGTGGGATGTCCAAGTCGCTGTGTTTCCTGCCGGCTTTGATGCCACCTACAAGGGGTGTCTGTGCTTGGGCTGATGCGCTGTTGTCCGAATTTGCAGTGTTTCAGCTCATTACACTGACTTTAATTTTGATGTATTTGTATTTTATCCACTTCAAGTCGCGTTCCTTTCCTACATCAATTTAATTACTTTCTGCTTGGGCCACATTGTGTTCATACAATTGCTGCTAAAGCGACAAAGGTTCCTACTTAAATTACCACCCAGTACATCCATTCAGTCTGAAAGATGCTCAGAACACCTCTGATGGGTGTCTCACCTTTGTGTTGGGAAGGAAATCTGGACTATTGAGGGGGGTCTTCCATAAAGAACTCAGTCATCCCTGGTGAGAGCTGTGGGGTCATGAGTGTAGGAGATGAGGATAGGCCTGTGTGGTCACTGTCCTACTTCCCAGTGAGAAAAGAATCTATGACCAGTTTCTATCCTGTACATGTCACAGCCTCACGGCAGGGAAATACACATCTCTCTTACGTCTTTAACTTCTATTTAGTCTGACCACCAAGCTGTAGCTTCTGTCGTTCCGTGTGTGTGTGTGTGTGTGTGTGTGTGTGTGTGTTATATAAGTTGCTGGATTTGAATCTAGGTCTTTCTCTAGTCAGTTTGCATTTGGGTTTGTAAGCCAGCCACATGGATTGAATTTCCATTGTGTGCACAGCTATATGGCAGCTGATCTAATAACAAATGGCTTGGGAAATGTGGTAACTCAATGCAGTTTTCAAAGACTTCCCTTATTGGGGAAAAAAGAAAAAGCATCTGAGAAATGCATCTTTGCAAATAGAAGCAAGGAGAGATCTCAATAGATCCCTGGCTGGCCATTTATAGGGTTTAAGTTGTTGCCTCCCACAGACATAACAATTGCAACAGCTCTCAGAAAAGCTTAGAAGACAGAGGCCTGTAGGTTTATGAGAACATATGTCAGAGATCAAGTTTATCAGTTGACTAGTTAGTAAATGCACTTTCTCCTCACGTGCTTAGCTCTGCTTTATGGGACTTCATACCTATTCTATTATTCTATTTCCTTCTCTTAACAAGCAGTTGTTGAGTCCCTGTGTTCAACACAACTAAGCTGTTTATCAAGAAGAAGAAAACAAAATTAATGGCACTTCCTTTTTGGTTAGTGCGCCTTCTCTAGTGCTGGGTAATTTCTCTGCGCCTCCATTCTCTCATCTGTGTAACGGGGACGAATGAACTGTGAGGAACAAATAAAATATGATCACTTAGCTCAGTGTGTGTCACAAGGGAGAACCCTGTGAGTAGAAGTTACTTCCCTTTGGCTTTCCCTCTGTCAGTAACCATCATGGCCTCTATCAAACAAAGCTCAATGTCTGCCCTCATTTCCATCCAAGATGAGTATGACAGTACGGCATTAGCATTTGACCTTGAGAGAAAGCGATTTCCATAGGTTCTTGTGTAACAATAGGCTGGCAAATACTGTAGGCCTCCTCTTGCCAAGGTACTAGCCTCTTAACCTTGACCTTTGGGCTCATCCAACCCCGTTCCCTGGGCCAGTGCTAGATGATTCAGACTCATGATTCAAGCCTCTCAGGAAGTCAGTCCTGCTGAAGAATCAGGCCCTGACTTTGTACACACTTCTGACAAAGGGCCTCTGAGCACCTCCCTAAGCCCCACGTCCATCACCTTCCTGGTGGTGGTACTCGGCTCCCTGGATGTTCTTAGAAACCTGCCCAGGAGCCTAGAACATGCACTGCTGTCTGGCTCTCACCAGGCTGCCCTCTGTGACTAAAGTCTGCATTTCCACTGTTCTTTGGCCTCCAGATTCCTACTCCACACACAATTGTGCTAGCCGATGGATGTCCAAGTTTCACTGTTTCATACATGGACATGGTTGTGCTTGTCTCTGTCTAAATCGCTTTCTTCTAACACTAGCTTTCCCCCTCATTCTTTAGCCTGTGACCCTCTGTTGTGTCCCTGGCCTCAGCATACTTGCTATGCTCTGCCGATGAAACGAGGAACCACCCTTTCTCCCTGAGCCTACAGCTTGATATTGATACACCATCTACCCGCCCATGTCAACATCGAGTTCCACCTTTCATTCCAGATCTGATCTGCTGTGCTGGACAGTTCTACTCTGTGATACCACATAGAATTCATGTAGGATAAAAAGGCACTGTGATTTTGCTTTGGTGAAAATTACACATTTTCTTGATGATTTTTGTGTTTGCGGCCCTTCCTGTGATAATTCCTTTAGATGAATATGATTTTCAAGGGGCCCTTTTGGCACTTTAGATCCTCACTGAAATGAATCCAACATGAACTTACCTTATTCCAAATTACTTTCAATCTTGGACAACATCATAACCAGAATTTAGGGCAGGAGACAGGTAAAGATTGTGGCAATTTTATGAACTATAAAGCAGTGTCCACTGTTGCCATAAAGCCCCTACATAAAGTCATGTGATACGTGAGGTCCTTATTCCTCAAATAGTCTAATTGATTGTTCATTGGGCTCACTCAGCCAAAAGTAGAGAGAAACTTTGTACAGACATCATTAGTTTTTCTCCATTTAGAGATTAATCATGAAGAGCTCTGGCTCTTTAATTCTGTAATTTGTATATTTAATGGGCTGCTGCAGAATCTATGACAGTAATTAGCATAGCCTGAAAACTCATTAATACGCAACAACATGATTAATGCAGCATTAATGCAAACATGACTGAAGTTATTTGGGTTATGTAGTAAGGAGATTAAAGCTAAAATGTCCTGTTTGTTTTACCAGTGGTGAGCATAATAGGGTGGCAGAAAAATAAAGTAAAATAAAAACAGGTATCAACTTAGTGGCTATAAAATAGGGAGGAGAAACAACCAGAAAAAATTAGGTTGATTTCCTTTTTTCACTTAGCTCGAAAATTTAGGGCATAAAATATATTCTCTGCTTTTCTGTTTATTCACTTATTTATAAATTTATCATTACTAGGTAAGTTTATTCATCCTTTTATTTTAACCAGATCTTTCAGCAACTTCAACATGATATAAATAATACTATTAACATAATCCTATATTTGTTATATATAGTATAATATTATGAACCAATATTATTATTATTTAAATGTACATTTTTATTGATTTTAGAGAGGAAGGGAGAGGGAGAGAGATAGGAACATCAATGATGAGAGAGAATCATTGATTGGCTGCTTCCTGTATGCCCCATAATGGGGATGGAGCCTGCAACCCAGGCATGTTCCCAAACCGGGAATCGAACCATGATCTCCTGGTTCCTAGGTCGATGCTCAGTCATAGAGCCATACCAGCTGGGGATGAACCAATATTATTAAGATATTATTTTATCTTACAATAAAAATTCTTTGAATTATACTGAGGGGTCCATTGTCAACATCTTTTTCATGTTCATATCCCCAGTGATATGCACTGTCTATAGGAGATGCTCCAAATGCTTCTTAAATTGAATAAGAAGTCACTGCATTTTACCCAAAACTATAGTTCTGTATAATAAAGCGCCATGCGCTTGAGAGAAGCTGGACTGTGGGAAGGTTGTGTGGGTGAGGACATTGAGGCTTTTGATGTCACAGAAACCCTGGCATCACTCAAGTTGCAGACTGCCCCACTTCTTGGAGTTGTGCAGACATTCAGGGAGTAGCTAGTTACAAGCTTTGTGTTTCATAATGTGCAAAATAAAGCTGTAACATGGCCCTCTGTTCTTAACGCAAAATCAAGGGCCTCCGGAAGCAAGTGAAATCAATGAACTTTCATAAGAATAGTAGCTAATACCTACGTAGGGGCAAATGGTTCTAAGCACTGTACTTTGTACACATTAATTCGTTTTCATTCTGCCAGGATCCTTGTGAAAGAAGAAACTGTCATTATCCCCACTTATCCATGAGGAAATAAGTACAAAAAGATGAAATAATTTGCCCAAGGTCACACGTAAGTTTTAGAGCTGGTACTTGAAACTGGGCCATTTGGCTCTAGCATTTTTTTTTTTTAATCATTGAGCCAAACACCAACTTCCTTCTTCTTTGGAGGTACACCAAAGAAATGTCTTTACAAAATATAAGAACTTTGGAAGAAATAAAATTAAAGATTGTTTTAACTCTGTCAGTGCTTGATGTTGGAGATCAAGGTGAGGGCCAGGCACCTGCCTCCCCATAAGATGGAGAGATGGGTCCTATCCCAGGCTCTCTCTCAAGTCCATTGTAGATGCTGTCAGTTTCATTTTAGAATCTGACCTTTTCCGTTTTTGATATTATGTCCAAACATGGCCAATAGATTTATAGCAGTTTAGAGGAGATGCAGCTATATGAACTGATTAAAACATTAAAAACTTTATTCAGCCCTAACCGGTTTGGTTCAGTGGATAGAGCGTCAGCCTACGGATTGAAGGGTCCCAGGTTCGATTCCGGTCAAGGGCATGTACCTTGGTTTTGGGCACATCCCCAATAAGGGGTGTGCAGGAGGCAGCTGATCGATATTTCTCTCTCATCAATGTTTCTAACTCTCTATCCCTCTCCCTTCCTCTCTGTAAAAAAATCAATGAAATATATTTAAAAAAATAAAATTAAAGTAAAAACTTCATTCATGAATAGGTTTGTCTGCACACAGGGAAACCTTCCTCTGATTGGTTTTGTAAAACAAGTTTGACTTATTTTTACTGAATTGAATTGACCTGGAATTTTAGTGTCATGTTGATAAAGTATCAGGAATGAATTAATAACCAAATTCAAATACATGCATTATTACCCTGCAAATTATTATTCTCAATTCCCATAATAGAATGAATAAAATAAATAGGAATTAAGTTGATATTAGAATGGACTAGTTACATATAAGAAGTCCCTTTGTAGCAGTAAGAGTGATTATACTGTGACCTAGCCCGTGATCAGCAAACCGCAGCTCGCGAGTCACATGCGGCTCTTTGGCCCCTTGACTGTGGCTCTTCCACAAAATACCACGTGCGGGCGCACGTACAGTGCGATTGAAACTTCGTGGCCTGTGTGCAGAAGTCGGTATTTTGTGGAAGAGCCACACTGAAGGGGCCAAAGAGCTGCATGTGGCTCGCGAGCTGCAGTTTGCCGGCCACTGACCTAGGCTATTAAAGGGATTATGGGGTTGTACTCTTTTACTCATTCAACATGCATTTATTGGTATCTTAGTATTTCCCAAAAAGTAACTTTTGGAGATAACAAATATTGCTGTCTGATCACATTTAGAGTTTAGCCATTCCTTGGTGTGGAAGGGGAAGATGGGGCCCTTTTTGTAAAATACTCTTATTCTCTGAAGAGTCCCACAAAATGCCATCACAGTAAAACCACTTGATCTTTAGCAAACTGAGGTTGCTCTATCCATAGAAGACCAGAAACGCCATGTGATTCTAGGCAGCCGACTGACTTCCCCTCGCCCTTCTTGTGACAAGAAGATACAGTGGGTAGTGGAGGGACGGGCTGACTGGCCCTGGTGTCGTGGTGAGGATGACCTAGCTGCCATGGACCTTCCTTCTCTCATCCTCATTCCTTCCATTCTCTGCTTATGCGAAGGCGGTGTGATGTGTTTAGCTCAGCACACTCAAAATTAGACATGTGGCTAAGTGTCGGTCTCCAGGAAGCCAGAAGGTCCGGATGTTGTTCTGTTTTGTGTTTGTTCACTCGTCACAAGGCTCGAAGTCTAGCCTGCTCCTGTGTCTCAGATTCCCTCTTGCAGTGAGGATTCTTCCATTAAGAACCATAAAGTGCTTATAGCATTGCCGTCAACATTATCTTCTACTTCAGAATGGGAAATAAGACCTTTTGAGTTTATTTTGAGCTCATGATATTTTATTTGAAAGTGCCACAAGGAAAATTGTTTTTTATTTTACTCCATTTCCAGGACCCTAGTTTGCTCCAAAGGAGTCTGAAATATATGTTCATATTAGTCTGATTGCTTGGCACCCACTGAGATTGTTACTGGGGAGGCTTTGGTGTAGAAACCCCAGAGCCGATGTCTTTAATGCTGCTTGAGGTCACTGAACACTTCCAACCATTAGACTTGACATAAAAGACAAGGAAATCATTCCAAGGTCAAAGTCACTCAGCAATTGTGCTAATGCTACAGTGAGTGGAACTTGATTGATTTTCAAAATACTTGTTTTGCAAAATGAAACAACATATTTTAGTGCACTTAGTATACTTAGTATATTTAAAGTTTTGAAATTCCCTTTTATTCAGTTTGAATCAATATAAATTTAATTCTATGAAACATGTATGCATATGTGTACACATGTAAATGGGCAAGTGTGCATATGAATAATATATGTAAATACATAAACATTCATGCACCTAGATATAAAACATGATATAAAAGTGATACGATTAATACATATATATTCAAAAGTGAATTTTTTCAATTTTATAGAAACAAAAAGTAAACATGATACAAATTCACTTTATTAAATTTTTTTAAACCTAAGCTTAAACTTTATTTGCTAGAATCACTTGTTAAAATACTAACCATTTTACAAGATATCAAGATAAAACATTATTTTAGGGAACAAAAATACACGCTGAATTTTCTCTTTTGCTCCATAAAACAATGAACTATTATGTATAGATTACAATTCAGTCGCCATTAACTGGCATTCAGTTTATATTTTAGAACTATCCTGACTTGATTCCAACTCACAACAGTTTTCTAAAATGAGCCCGAAGTGGAATGTATTTATGTCCTAGGTGAAATATTCTAGCTGTTAAGGGGATTGAAATTGAATATATATAATACAGTCAATAACATACACATAAAAAGGAATGATGACAACTTACGACTCAGATGTTGGTGGAAGCATTTATATTAAAAATAGTATCATTCTTATAACATACCAGTCTTTCATGTGAAATTCTGATTTTGTATTAGCGGTTATATCAGCATTTTGGGGTGCAAGAGCAGTTTGGGGTATAATCTAGAAATCAAAGGGTGGACTGGTAAATCTGGATAGACACAGATATTGACAGATCTATGTAAATAGATGTATTTTAACCTAATATTTCGTGTAATTTCAGCCTATAGTTTTCTATTGGCTTTTTTTTTAAAATATATTTTATTGATTTTTTTACAGAGAGGAAGGGAGAGAGATAGAGAGTCAGAAACATCGATGAGAGAGAAACATCGATCAGCTGCCTCTTGCACATCTCCTACTGGGGATGTGCCCGCAACCCAAGTACATGCCCTTGACCGGAATCGAACCCTGGACCCTTCAGTCCACAGGCCGATGCTCTATCCACTGAGCCAAACCGGTTTCGGCTTCTATTGGCTTTTAAGATCAAAGCTGTTCAGAAGGGACCATCTGAGCTTTGCTTTGGTGGCATGGGCTGCATTTTGTAACATTGGACTTGGTTGCTTTTGACAGTGAAGAATCCGCATGGGTGGTCCCTCCCAGGGAATTCCATTTCTCTATGGTTACAACTCACCTGAAATGTTTCTTCTTGTGGAAAACATTTTCTGAGGGCTCTTTCTCCCTCTTTCCAGCTACAGTTTCAAGATGCATCATAGTCCTCATAACAGTGATACTCAGCCACTGTGTTTGAGTGTTACAGGAGGAAATGGAGAATTACTTCAAAAGGTCTAAGAGAGTATTTTTTGTTTTATAAAGATTATAACTAATGTCAGTTTCCCCAAAACTTTCATGTAGTAAAACTCTTTATTCTTGTTTTTTTCCTCCAGCATTCTTACTTTAAAAAATATATATATATATATATTTTTAATGATTTCAGAGAGGAATGGAGAGGGAGAGAGATAGAAGCATCAGTAATGAGAGAGAATCATTAATCGGCTGCCTTCTGCATGCCCCCGACTGGGGATCGAGCCCACAACCTGGTCATGTGCCTCTGACCGTTATCAAACCTGGGTTCCTTCAGTCCGCAGGCCGACGCTCTGAGCCAAACTGGCTAGGGCGCATCCTTACTTTTTATCCCAATTTGTACTTCCAGTGACATTTTTAGAATGTTGACCTACTATTTCCCAAATTCTTTAGTGATAAACAGCTAAAAAACAATTTAATTTTGAAAAAAATTTAAGAAACAATATATGTTGAAAGGGATAAGAACAAAACTTTGGTATTGTAATAATAAAGAGCCATTTGGGGATTAATTCCAGGCCATTCATAATCTTATCAGATTATTTTCAATATTATTTCGTCAAGTATAGGCAATAAAGATTTTGTTATTAATGTATTTATAGGTTGGCTAGCCATAAATAGTTTATGAATAGAGACATTTTTAGCACTGCTAATGGCCAACAAGTACAAAGAAATACCTTTTCTAACTTTGCACTTATTTGCATAATTCAAATAAGCATATAGCCAGAGTTGCTTCTATATGTATCCTTTCACATTCCTTAATGCTCCATTCAGACCTCTAGAATTCCATCTCCAAGCAATTGGTTTGGGTGGGAATGGAGCAGAAAGGATATTTGATAATGAAACCAAGAGGATTTTCTTTCTTTATGAGAGCAAAGAAATATCTGTGTAATAGAATCCATTGTTTTTATGTGCAGAGTGTTATTTTAATTTTGGGAGCTTATGCACTGAGATGCCATTCTCCATACCACAGTTAATTTCGTGACCAAATATACCTTGACTATCGCATTAGCATATTTAATTCATGTTGTTTTTCAGCAGTTCTTGATACATCTTTGACCAATTGGATAGACTCCTCTAATACAGCATCTTTTATCTCTGATACTTCCTGTACATTGAGAGTCCCAATTGTCTATAAAGTGTGAGTGAAACAATGTGGTTTATATCAGGATAGGTAACTCTTACCTTAGCTATACCTATTTATTTCATCTTCCTAGCAGGATCTGAAGCATGAGGAAAGATCGATTAGACATGCGTGGTTGTTGAGGTGGTTGCAGTCTGCTGAACTTAGAATGAAACCCTTCCCTACCAGCCCAGCCTGAAAGGAGCTCTCTCTCCTTCAGACTTTCATAATTCTGGTTGGTGGTGTTACTACTCAAATCAGCATCCATGAGTTACTCAGTGCTGTGCTGTTGAGCTGGTTGGTACATGATTCCCGTGTATGTTCTTGAGCTTTTACTTGACTCTGACCATATAACGTATATCTGTAAAAGCCTAAGTGACCATTACGACCCGTCAACCAAACAACCAGTCAACCTGTCGCTGTGCGTGCATGAATTTGTGCACTGGCCCACTAGTTACTCTCTCTATATATATATGTATGCATTTGATCTTTCCAACTAAACTGGTAACTCATTCAGAATCAAGATTGTGCCTCTGGAACTTCTTTGCTAATTTCAGTGCAATAAGTGAAATACCTCACAAGGGAAGCCTCTGTAGTATGGCAGGTGGGATGCCAGGTAGAATGGAGGAGGGACCAGGTGGTGACAGTGGGAAGGTGCCTATGTGACCACTGAAGACTGCCCTGCGTCCTGAGCTGGAGAAGTTGCTGTGAGACAGGAGCACGACGTGTCTGAGGTAAAGCTGGTAGGGGATGTGAAGGCCAGCGGAGACCCTACAATTCGGAAGGCTGCAGACCTTCTGGTTACGGAATGGTGTTTCAGAACATTAGCTCTGCTCTGCGGACCACTTCGCAGCAGGTCTTCCCAGCTCTTAGCTTGTTACTGGACCAGTTCTTTGAACGTAATTATATTAAATGAGAGCCCTTGTTTCTTTCACTCGTGTCCAAAACCCATTCACTTTTAGGACTCTGATAACACTGTCAAATGGATATTTCTGAGTATCCTATTTTGGGTCAACACCATATATGTTCCGTTGATGAGTTTTGCATAAATTTAACCTTCGTTATATATGGATTCCTGGGAGTGCAGGCTTGGGCTCCCAAGTCCAAGTTGGCATTCATAACGGGATGGATTTGAGACCAAGCGGCTGGGCTCCTCCTCCTAGGTCCCCTTGTACTAGTATAATTGCTTGACTGTACTCACTGCATCATAAATAATAATGAAAGCAAATGTACATTTATCAGGGAGAATCAACAAACCCGGCACTGACTTGCAGACTGCCCTTGTCCCACAGGCATTAAGGCCAGCTTCCGAACAAGGGAGCCTGAAGGTTTGCTCGTCTTTGCCGCGTCCCCGGGCAACCAGGAGGAGTACTTCGCGCTTCAGTTAAAACACGGACGTCCTTATTTTCTCTTTGATCCTCAGGTAAATGATTACTCATGAGAGTTGAGATATTTTTAAATATATATTTTTATTGATTTCAGAGAGGAAGGGAGAGGGGGAGAGAGAGAGAAACATCAATGATGAGAATCATTGATTGGCTGCCTCCTACATGCTCCCTACTGGGGATCTAGCCTCAGGAATGTGCCCTGCCTGGGAATCGAACCGTGACCTCCTGGTTCATAGGTCAATGTTCAACCACTGAGCTACACCGGCTGGGCAAGAGTTAAGATTTTTGAGTTTCTTAGGTGCCAGGTACTAAGGTAAGTGCTCATGTTTTCACATCAAATCCTCACCAGAAACGCAGAGGTAAGTACCATTATTGTCCCCACTTCAGCAATGAAGAAAAAGAAACTTACACAAGTGATATAACTTGCCCAAAGCTAAAGTGGCAGAGCTAACTTTCAGAACACATAGTTGTACTCGACGCAGTTAATGACCATATGTTCCTTATATAATGAAGATGAGAACTTTTAAATAAATTTGGGGAATATTCTTCCATTGCTTGTTCTTCTTTGGGGAGGGCTAGCAGCACAGTGCCTTGCACAGAGTGGGAGCTCCCCCGGGTTTAAAGAAGCTTATGTTTGTTTGATATGCCTCCCATTGACATCCAAGCTATTTCTCTTTTATTTACTTTGGGGCTTTACCTGAGATGAGTTTATCTAATGAACATCCTATTGTAGTCATCAGATAAGTAGTTATTTCCTTAATGTGTCTTTCTTACCAGACTGCAGAATCCACTGAGGGCAAAGTCTATTTTGTCCTCAAATATATTCTTGAGGCTTCACACAACCCTTGCACCATAGTCCATGTTCAATAAAGAAATGTCTGTTGACAGATTGGCTAATTTAATGATTTGAAAATCATTAGTAAACTACTACTCAGGCTCGAAGACAGTTACCCTTTTCTAGAATAAGATTTCTAGCTCTTTAAAGATTGCGTAACAATTTAATTATTTGTTTTATCAGTTAGATACTTTGACTTTTATTAATGGTTATTTTTAAATTATAGTCCCTGAATCTATTCAAAATCATTAAATTTTGAGTTGTAAAAAGAGCATTTTTAGGAATTTAAAGTTACTGTCTGGCATATTGTTTCAAAATAACTCAAAGTTATTGTGTACTTTGTTCTTATAAAAATCTCTTAGTGAACATAAGTAATGAATGGAATGCATAACATACAATGTAATCCTACATGGAGGCTACAGGTGTAAAAATTTATTTGGTTTCCCTTCTAGCTATCCAATGCATTCTATGGATAAATATTTAGGGGAAGGGAGAAAGATTCTTCATAATATTTAAAATTACATATGTGCTATCATATTCTGGACTGAACTCTTGGAACGTTGTTAAGAGTCATGGCAGAGACAAATGACTCCAATTTTTAATAGTATTTTTTTAAAGTCTCTAACAATTAGCTATAATCTTTCCATTCTTTACTGGATTGGTTTCAGTTTGAATTTACTTGATCAGATGATATTTTATTGACCAACAATGACTTGACTAGTGATTATCATTTAAATATTTTATGTTCAGTGACATTAACAGGAAATCCACAAAGCATTCTGATTTCATTTACTAGAAAGCTATGACAGTGAAAGGTTTCCAGCATTCTGAATAGCTTCTATTTAACATGTCTGATATCTTCCAAATGGGAAGAACAAACTGTATGACATGACCCCAGAATTGATCACAGCATCATTCTCTTACCGTTGATTGGGGGAAATCATCTTTAAAATGATGATCAAAGAATAATATGCTAAGTAGAAAGCATATCTGACATACCGAGTCTGTATGTTCTTGCCTTGACGTTATCTCCAATAAATTTGATTCCCAATGTAGAGACCTATTCATACTTCAGATAGTTGCCAAACATAATATGAAGAAGCACTAACTTGGGCACCTGATCTTTTAGAATGCAGCATCGTTTGTAACAATTTTAACGCTAACTAAGTACACTTTGATGAGACAGCATTTAATAAAATGCTCATTAATTTCATCATTAGCAAGGGTATGCTAAGAAGTAAGCCAGTTTCTTATGTCACGCCCAATTAGCATCCCATGCTAGTAATCCCATTAGTATTGTTGAATTCACTAATGGAAAAACTAATGGGCATAGTACCAGGGCACATTAATTGGGCACGACACCAGTTCTGGTTTTAATTATTAAACTACGATAATGAAATGTGTGTTTGTAAAATATTAAAATGTTGAAATAGGGTTGAAGGAAATAAAAAAAAGCATGCAGAGGAAAGAGATATAAGAAAAATCAGCCTATGAAAATCCAAGGGCTAGAAAATGGACTTACCAAGTGGTCGTTTTCCTTGCCAATCGAGTTGTCTATAGAGGTTGGGATATTGTCCATGAGAGAAGCAAGCCATTTATACTCCTGGGAAATTAAACGCTGCTTTTTTTTGTAACATGAAATTCTGTATGTCATACGTGTTGTCATGCTCTGTATGAGGCCTGACAGGAGCCAATTAAATGTGTAGAATGGACATGTTATATTGCTGAAGCTATTTTAGGGAAATTTAAATATAAATGTTTTAAATAGTATGGTTAACATTGCACTTTTTGTGATATAAATCTTCAGCCATATTACAGCAGATAATGATCAGTTTTCTCTCTTTGAAAAACACGACACCAAAATAAGTAGTTTTGTGAAACATTCCAAGTAATAGAATATTTTGTAATATTTTACCCAATCTTATTTTTGGTTTTTAAATATTGTTATTGGATTGAAGTTAAGTGTTGCTAAGGAAATATACTTCATTAAGAAAGAAATATTTATTTATTTGTTTGTTTAGAATAATTTTCTGATTGTTTTTTCTTAGTAGTATTAAATGATGATGGTGACAAAGTTCAGATATCTTTTATTTAGTCTTACTTGCTCATACATGCTAAAGGAGCACCATTGTGTCAGTCGTGATGTACTGAAAAGGTGTTCACTTGGCTGTAAAGTGCTGAGACAGAAGGTTCTTTTTCCTTCTCTTTTCTTACCCCCACATCCTTTTTGCAAATCTCAATTCTTGATATCTGTCATTTATTAGTACCCACTTAGAAACTCATTTGAACTGTGATGCTATTACCTGAGGCATAAGTATGAATGCTAGATTTTAGAGTACAAGCATTGGGTACTATGTTTAACCACAACACGTATGGTCAATTTTTTTTAGTAGCTGGCTAATTTTAATGTGACCGCATTCCTTATTAGTAGTGTAATGTACATAAGAAAAACTAACTTGCCAGATCTTTCCCTGTCATTAAAACAATATCAATTGAATAATGTTTTATTAGTTTCAACTTCTTATCTTTTTAAATATTTCTGACAACAATTAAAATATAAAAATTTAAAATAGAAAATTCATTACCTTTGTGATGAATATAGCTCATCAAAATGTAAATGTACTGGTAAGAAATTCTTATTCCAAAGAGAAGTTCTGTTCAGGGTAGGTTTACAGTTGTTCATATGGGAAATAATATAGTAATTAATAAATGATAATACAAGAATATATTGTGTTTTGTATACTCACAACGGTAAACCTAATTTTCCCCACTCTGTATATGTATTTTTGTCTGAACATGTGTTCATTCATTCATTCACTCACTCACTCTTTCATTCCCTTCAGGGGTCTTCAGTGGAAGTGACCACCACTAATGATGATGATAAACAATACAGTGATGGCAAATGGCATGACATAGTTGCTGTGAGGCATCAGGCTTTTGGCTGGATCACACTGGACGGGCAGTATACAGGTAAGAAGTTGATGTATATAAGTGGCTGTTTATATGCTGATGTCACCATACTTATTTTTATATCTCTCCTTTCACCTTTTCCTCCACACAATTTCATCTAAATTGCATTTGACTTGGCCTTTGGGTGCCTCTGAAAAGAAGTCTGGCAACCATATTCTTATCTATGTAGGGTTTCAGTAAAGGAAAAAGAAGACAAAGTCATCAATGGCAATTTCGTATCTTGTACAGTTCCTTGCAATCTGCCAGGGCTTGTACTTACGTTCTGAACTTCATGTTACTTTTGACTTCAGAAGACAAATAAAATAAAGCAGTTATTATATGCATTTTAGTGATAAGGAAATCAAGCCTCAGAAAAGGTACATAATTTCTCCCAGTTTATATGGTTGGTGGGTTTTGTTGTTGAGGTTACATAGCCTGTCTTTGCAATTCTAAGTAGAGTGTCTTTCCATCTTACCCTGTCTGTCATCATCCTGCAACTATAGGACAGTCACAGTACCTGTATGATGTTGCAGGCTAATTTTATTAATTCATTCAGGATATATAGTATAGCACTTACTATGTGCCACCCACTGCTCTAGGAATTCTGGATACAAAGAGCAAAATTTACACTTTAGGTGGGAGAGGGACAGGGTACAGAATAAATATATATTGAACAAGTGTGAGAAACATGCGAGAATAATAAAGCAGGATGGGAGGGAAAGGTGGGTGTGTATGTGTTGGGAGGGGATGTTCTGATTTTATTAAAGGCTGTTAGAAATGGCCTGTCTGCTAAGCTGACATTTGAGTAGAGATCTAAAGGGGTAAAGGGGACAGTCAGGAAAGTATTCAGCAGAAGGCTGTTTCCAGCCAAGGAAACAGTAGGTCCCGGGACCTGAGGTGGGAGATGTCATATGTGGCATGTCTACAAACCAGCAAGAGGCCAGCATATGATGTAAAAGGGGCGGAGGGCTGGCGCAGGCTGTGAGGTCAGAGAGACCATGAGGACCGTATGAAGTGAGGCTTGGAGGACTTTTACTTGGAAAGAAGAAAGCTGCTAGGGAACTCTGAGAGAGGAGCCACGTGGCGTGACTTCTTTCTTTAAAGGGAACACTCTGGCTGCTCTTGGGAGAATACATTCTATGGGAACAAGAGTAGAAGCAATGGAGACCTGTGAGTAGGCTTCTGCTGTAATAAAATAATTCAGGCAAAAAAAAAAAGTTCATTTTTTTGAACCAGGGAAGCAATGAGATGTAATGGATATATATGTGGATATAATGAGGAATCTGGAGAGATTGTAAATGTTACATTAAAAGGATTTGAACAGGCATACTACCACCTTTGGGCCACTGTAAGCTCATGTCTGCTTTTATAAAGTTTTATTGAAATGTGACTATCCTTGTGTTACGTATTGTCTGTGGCTGCGTGGGGCTGTACGGTCTGCAAGGCCTATAATATATGTTATCTGGCCCTTGGCAGAAAGGGTGCTGCTCCTGAGTGCTAGGTTCGGGGCCGGGGCCCCTGGAAGACTGTAGCCGCCATAACTAAGATGGTCCAGAAATCAGGAAAAGCGGGTTGGAAGCATGAGATGTCCAGCGTTCAGTGTTAAGTCTTGTATCTCTATGAGGCTGGATCCACGTGGAGATACCAGGCGAGTTGCTGGACATACAAGACTCAGTTCAGGGAGATTTGCAGGCTAGAGAGACACGTGGGAGTTGTCGGCAGAGGTGCTCCCAAACAACGGAGGGGTTGTATTTAAAGTTAAGGGACCAGGCATGCCTGGGCTCCTTGCCATGGTTTGGGCTGGGAGAAGGAAATTGATTTGCATGTTTTTGCAATGGAATCAGGGCCCCGGGCCCCTCTGGTCTTTGGCCCTGGTGGTTCGCACAGGAGCCCAGCCCCCTGTCTATTCCTCCTCCGGGGGGCATCATTGTAAGTGGAGAAAGAGATCAGAGAGGGGAAGAGGTCTGGGTAATTCAACATCCAGACATTTGGGGTGATGAAGAGGAACATGTGAAGAAAATTAACCAGGATGGGGACTGAGGTAAGAGGAGACCAAGAAAGCGAACTCCCCAAAGCCCAGTGAAGGGGTTAATTGTTTGTTAAATTAGTAGAAAAAGATCCTCCTGCAGCCCTAACTGGTGTGGCTCAGTGGATAGAGAGGGCGTCGGCCTGTGGACTGAAAGATCCCAGGTTCGATTCCAGTTAAGGGAGCACATGCCCGGGTTGCAGGCTCGGTCCCCAGTAGGGGGCGTGCAGGAGGCAGCCCATCAATGATTGTCTCTCATCATTGATGTTTCTATCTCTCTCTCCCTCTCCCTTCCTCTCTGAAATCAATAAAAAAGATATTTTTAAAAAAGAAAAAGACCCTCCTGCTGAGGTTGGGGTTCTCTCTTCTCCCAGGTTCCTCGGGGCTCCTGAACGGCAGCACTGTCATCGGAGAGAACACGGGTGTGTTTGTGGGAGGCCTGCCGCGGGGCTACGCCGTCCTGAGGCAGGACGTCGGTGAGTGTGGGGAGGCACGGGATTGATATGTTGTCGCCAATATTTAGAATAGTATCAAATGGCATTCCTGAAAAACATGAGTAATGTATTCTTTCATATGTCATGTTGGCTTCCTGTATCAATATGCCACAGATTTCTACTGGGTCTCTCCCCCACCCCCAAAAGGAACCACGTATTACCTGCATTGAAAGTCTCAGTGATTAGTCTTTGATGTATCAGAGTTCATTAAACTTGGACTTAAATGAATTATACTAATTTCAGTCAAAGTGATGATGTTTTATTTGAGCATTATGGGTCAATTTTTTTGAGATTTTTAAATTGAACACAAAACAACACTGAAAACAGAAATGGCAGTGGCTTGATTTTCAGTTTAAGTGAATGGGGCAAAGAACTGGCCAGACGGTGGGCAAGGCACTACTCAGGCCCTGGATATCCGTCAATGACTAACATGAGGCCTTTGCCACGATGGAGAGAGCAGATATGCCAACAGATAATCCCAGCCACGTGCCCTAAGTGCCGGAATTGGGGCACAAATTAATTCCTATATTTGAGGACGTAGAACAAAAACTGACTCTAAAGTGAAATTAATAAAACTAACATGAATGAAATTAATCTAAGGAAACAAAATCACCCTTCCTAGAAATGAGGTCAACTTACTGACTGACTTGTATAACAGACTAGTTTATTATGATGATGGAACTAAACTGTAAACCATGCGTTTAATAGAAACACTTCCTTCAAATACTTTTAAAATGTGACCATTCTTTCATTTTTAAGACCGCAGCTGATGAAATCTCCTTGTTAGCTCAAAAGTCAATATTCTTGCTAATACTATAAAACTAAGGGTTTTTGCTTTAGCATCTCTTTCTGCATATAGGATGGGTCTGAACCAGGGATAAATATTCTGTTACCACTTAGCATAGGTGGTGGTGTGGCATTTACATGAATCATTAAGAAGTTTGCAATAAATAGGTAGAGAGCGAGTGCCCAATTCTTTTATTTTAATTACACATAAAATTAATTGCTAGCAAAGCATTTTTCACAAGACATATTTCTTGATGTCTGTCAACTCCTGCAGGCATAGTCCGAAAGGGTTTTGTGGGCTGTCTCAGGGATGTGCATTTTATGAAGAATTACAACCCCTCCGCTGTTTGGGAGCCTCTGGTTTGGCAGAATTCGGAAGAGCAAGTCAACTCCTATGACATCTGGGAGGGATGTCCCTCATCATTGCAAGAGGGAGTCCATTTCCTCGGAGCAGGTAGGTTCTCACGTAGCCATCGGTCATTGCTGTGCACCCATGTTCCATCCTTGGCGTACTTGGCTCTCCCCTGCCCAGTTACTTGGACCTCATGTGAATACCTAGTTATGCCTGATGCCCAGAGTTTAAATACGTAATATCAATGGTAAGAATCATAAATATCTCTTCATGCGGAAGCTCTGTGATGGCCCAAAGCAGCTCTGAGTATCCATTTGTCAGTCCATTGTTTTACTTAGAATGAAATGTACTTAGAAAGATGTTTCAGCCCAGCCAGTGTGGCTCAGTAGTGGAGCACTGACCCAGGATTCCAGAGGTCACTGGTTCAATTCCCAGTCAGGGGAGGTTGTGGGTTCGATCCCCAGTAGGGGGGGTGTCCAGAAGGCAGCTGATCCATGATGTTTCTCTCTCTCTATCCTGCTTCCTTCCTCTACCTCTAAAAAAAAAAAAGTGTTTTAAAGGAGTTACCAGATTAACCCACAGATCTCTGTTTATCATGTAGAGGGACAGTATTTCTCAGAGTGAAAGTTCAGCGTTGTAAGGAGGTAAGTAGGTCCTGAAGGGAGAGCTGGAGAATATAACCACTGTCACTGCCATTTGTCCCAAGGCTGCAGCAAGGGGGGAGGTGCAGTGTCCCTGGCGTGTCCCCAGCTACTGTCTCTGCCTGGAAGCCCCCCAGGGTGAGGGGTGGAGGGGAGCATGGCCACTTGGGGGACATGGATTCTTCTTCAAATGAAAGCCCACCTTTGCATCCTGTCTTTAGAATGAGGTTGGCCAGTTACTATGTTGCTTAAATTACTTTCAGAATAGAAAGCCACATGCGTACACTTCCATTGCTCTTTCTCGTCGCTGTCATTATTCAGAGTTTCTATGAAGTCAGTGCAAGTGCTTATTGTTAATGGTTGTATGAAACAGTAACAGTCTTAGTTGTAGCCTTGATTTAAAGAATGAAGTACTTCCTCTTAAAAGGTGTGTCACGTTCCTTCTGCCACTTCTGTAAAGTTACAGGATTTCTGTTACATGTGTGTGTCGTTTTTTATTGATTTCAGAGAGGAAGGGGAAGGGAGAGGGATAGAAACATCACTGAAGGGACATAATCATCGATCGGCTGCCTCCTCCATGCCCCTACTGGAGATCCAGCCTGCAACCCGGGCATGTGCCCTGACTGGGAATTGAACCTCGACCTCCTGTTTCATGGGTTGATGCTCAGCCATTGAGCCACCCCAGCTGGGCTACAGGGAGATTTCTTAACATTGATTGGCATCTTCTTTTGTGAGAGATTTACCCAGCCACAGTGTGTAGCCTCAGGGTATCTTAGGACATACAGTGCTGGCAGTTTTCCATTCCACGTGCTGATATGTGCATATTCTTTTCTTTGAAGGGTTCCTGGAACTTGATCCAGGCACATTTCATGGCGGCCTGGACTTTGAGATTTCCTTCCAGTTCAGAACAGACCAATTGAATGGGTTGCTCCTTTTCATTTACAACAAAGACGGACCTGATTTTCTTGCCGTACGTTAATTCTTTTAATTAAACATATTTTAAAATATCAGATTCCATTGTAAAATAATCAAACCATGAGCTTACATTATACTAAATTGGGGGTTTCTTTCCAGATTCACTTTTGTTTTTATTTTTTTCTCCCAAGCCACGTCACTTTCCATTCTTGGAGGCCTTGCCCGATTCCCAGAATCTCTCTCATCAACCCCGTTTCCATCTTGGCTACGGTGTTACTTCACAGACTCTCTCTGCTGTTAGACAGTGTTTATCTCAGAGCAGCAGGTCCATGGCACATAGCAGCGGGCTCCATGTTTATTGCACGAATGGATAGTTAAATGAAGAGCTGCTTACCTGATGTCCTTCACAAAGATGCTGCTTACACAGAGCAAAAGTAGTAATTTTCATCTGGCTTTACTTATTTGTTTCATTAGACACGATTGAGCTCGAGTTTTTAAGTATCCTGTGGTCGCTGATTTGACTTCTGACAAAACAACAACCCAGTAGAGAAAATAGCTATCATGTACCATTTTGAAGGAAAACTTAGTGGAGGCATTTCCTGTTTCATGAAAAATTGGGCAAACTATGTTCGTATTAGAAAATGGCACCTTAATCTGAAAGAAGCAATTATGTGAGTTAGAGATTTAAACTAATAAAACTGAAATAGTACATCAAAATATGTCTTACAAATTTGAAATTGAGTTCACTAACCAGTTAAAATAAACTTAATAAAGCTTGACATTTCATTTTTTTATTGTCATATTTCCCCCCCAAAATTAAATTGATATACAAAGTAGTATTTTCTCATTTTCTAAAAACTCAAAAACAGAACCATAGTTCAAACTATTCTGTTCTCTTCAGTCACCTATGCTTGTGTATAATCTTTACCTCGTTGCATCCCCAAAAAGTATCTGCCTGCCTCATGTTGTGTCATGTCATATAATCATTGCTGCCTATGACTTCCTTTGACTCACTACAGTATTCTTCATGTGAATTATAAGCTTGCAAAGTACTTCATTGTATGCTACTCCAGTTTGGCTTAAAACAAAGTAGACTCTTTTTATAGAGCGCTTTCAGAGACATTCCTTTCTTTTTTTAAAAAAAAAAGTATTTTTTTTTTATTGATTTCAGAGAGGAAGCAAGAGGGAGGAAGAGATGGAAACATCAATGATGAGAGAGAATCATTGATCGGCTGTCTCTTGCACACCCCACACTGAGGATCAATCCCACAACCTGGGCATGTGCCCTGACCGGGAATCGAACTGTGATCTCCTGGTTCCTAGGTCAATGCTCAACCACTGAGCCACGCTGGTGGGGCTCAGGTACATTCCTTGCTTTTCTTTAAGAAAATGAACTTCTCCTCTCTCCCAAAGTGTCATTTTTAGTCTATTTTTTAAAAATCTTTTTTGCTGAAAGTATTACACATGTCCCCTCATTGACCACTTCTAGTCCATCCCCATCCCCCACAGCCCCTCACCACATTATTGTCTGTGTCCATGGGTTATGCATACAAGGTCTTTGGTTGATCTCTTCCCACCCATCCACCCTTCCTCCCCTGCCTTCCTCTGAGAGCTAGTCTTTTCATACGTGTTTGGTTCTTTACTATGAATCCAGGTGGAGCTGAAGAGTGGAATACTGAGCCTCCGGTTAAACACCAGCCTTACCTTCACCCGAGTGGACCTGTGGCTGGGGCTGTCCTACTGTGATGGGACATGGAATAAGGTGACAGTTCGAAAGGAAGGTGCCCTGGTGTCCACCAGCCTGAATGAACTGATGGAGCGCGTGTCACAGCCCAGAGCCCAGCCGCTGGCGGTGAATTCCGCCGTCTACCTGGGAGGAGTCCCCCCCGAGCTACAGGACTCTCATGCACACCTGGGTTTGGAGCCAGGTAAACTCCACCTGGAGGGATCGCCAAATCATGGCAGCCCTGGTCCTACCAGGTTTGGGTGGTTCTGTTTGGGTGGTTCTTTTTTCAAGATGTAGCGATAGAGTGAGGGTAAAAGCAACTCCTGCCCACCCCTTTATTGCATAATGTGAAGTTACAAAAAATATATATATATCACGAATTTCCATAGTTTTGTATCTTGCCCTTAGGAGCATGCCCTCCTCCATAATCATTATATTTATAATGAATATATGTATTTTAACATGTCTTCAGAAAATTTAATTTACATATTATATACTTCTATTTTTTCCTGGAAAACATATGTGGTTCTGGGTTTTTTTGAAGACTGATCATTAGCTATATTTACAGAATAAAAACATAAATTAGGTTGGTGTGCAACTGGGAAACGGGTGTTCGGGTCACCAGGGCTGTTTTCTGCTGTAAGTGCTAAGTGTCTCCTGCATCTCCACGGCCCCCTCCTGCAGCAACGCACACAGAGAGCTGGGTTTAGCCAAGTTTCAAACATGCTTGTGAAAAAAATCTATGTTTCATTGATTCTTCATAACCAGGAAGGAAAAGTTAATGAGTGCATGAGTCATACTGAAGTATTTAACTCATATCACGGGTTTTAACATAAGCAGAGGAAAAAATAACTCACGTAACTCATAGCATTTAACTCACATAATGAGATTGAGCATAATTAGATAAATTGTTTATTTTGAAAGGTACCAATGGCTGATTTTGTGCTGGGTGCCGGGCATGGTTCTGAGAGCTTTCCACGAGATGGAGTTTGTTGTCCCTAAGGAGCCTGTGGGTTAGGTGTTACTACCCATATCTGTGTCCCATCTGACTGATGAGGAACCTGAAGAGCAGGGAGGAAAGTACTTTGTCCAAAGTCACGTGGCTGGAAAGCAGCCAGCAAGCCCTTTGGTCGGGCGTCCAGGCGTCAACGTCCACTTTCTTGTAAGACGTGCTCTCTTCATGGGCATGGGCCACTGTTCCTTCTCTATAAGGCAGTGGTTCTCAACCTTCTGGCCCTTTAAATGCAGTTCCTCATGTTGTGACCCAACCATAAAATTTTCGTTGCTACTTCATCACTGTCATGTTGCTACTGTTATGAATTGTAATGTAAATATCTGATATGCAGGATGGTCTTAGGCGACCTCTGTGAAAGGGTGGTTCGACTGCCAATGGGTTCGCGACCCACAGGTTGAGAACCACTGCTATAAGGCGTGGGGGGCGGGACACAGAGACCCCCAGCCTGTGGCCCGGCATGCTCCCATGTAGAAAATGGTCTCTACCAGGTTCCAAAACCCATGCACTGTGAATGGTTAAAATTTCCACAAAGCAGCTTTTGCCTATTTGGTAAGTACATAAAGATTTAAATGCCTTCGAATAGAAAATATATGGCAAGCTCTAAGAAGACTTTTAGAAGGGTACGGGTAAGGAGTTAATGAATATCTGAGGTGTACGACAGTAATGACATTTTCAAGGCACTTAAGATGTAACAGAGGCTGGAAATATTACATCCATATAAAGGCTTCTCCTGAATTCAGGTTGCTGAGGTGAAAGAGAGCTTGGAAACCCTTTATCTGAGCAAGATGACTTGACCTTATTTAGATCTAGGGGGGAAAAATCCCTACCATGCATTTTACTTTATCCAACACCCATTCCCGTGAGGGCCCTAGAGACATGGCTTAAACTGGGATTGTCATATTATAATGACAGAAGTTTAGAACATCAACCTAGACCCAAGGGGAATGATTTAATCTACGCTGTGACCAAGTCTATAATCCTGAAAGATACTTTATTTATGGGTAATACTAAATTTTTATCAGTGCAGTATCAGCTACCTCAGGCGGTCTCAAACCACTGATAAAATATGAAGTACAGTACAATTTAGGACTGGGACATAGTAGGAACTCAATAAAATTAGCTATCATCATCATCATTGTTGTTACTGCTCACCAACATACATTGGAATTGCCTAGAAAGGTTATTAAAAATGCATATTTTATGACCCTGTTTCCTCCGATTCCAACGCAGATGCTTTGATTGCTACTGGTCTTTACAAGTCACTGCATGTTTTAGAAGGAGCTCAGGAGACTGTTCGCTGTGTAGAGGTGCTGCACAGCGAACTCAGCTGCAGTTCAAATTCACCGAGTTCACGTGCTGTACCTTTTTCCCTCCGTTATCCACAGTCTTAGAAATCCCTCCAGGCTTCTCCATCAGCACCTCTTTCAGAGCCTCTGTTTTGTGGTCATATCAGGGCTGTTTTTTGGGTGTGTTTTATTGATTTTTTACAGAGAGGAAGGGAGAGGGATAGAGAGTTAGAAACATTGATGAGAGAGAAACATCAATCAGCCGCCTCCTGCACACTCCCTACTGGGGATGTGCCCGAAACCAAGGTACATGCCCTTGACCGGAATCGAACCTGGGACCCTTGAGTCTGCAGGCCAACACTCTATCCGCTGAGCCAAACCAGTTAGGGCCAGGGCTGGGTTTTTTTTGTGTTTGTTTTTTTTTTAATCCATTAATGTTGGAATCTTCCTTTGAATCAAATGCAAATTAAGTTCTCTGTGTATTGTGGATATGCTGGGCAACATACTTCGCTGGCCATGTACTAGCTCAGATCCTGGGCATTTAGCTTAGAACTGCCTGTGGGACTGTCACTGACTACTAGGTTGAAAGTGCGGGCATGACACATGATGTCACAGGTCATGCTCCCTGGAGGGGGTGACACTGGGGCTGAAGCCAGCCTTCCGGCCAGACCACCAGCCTGGCCTTGGACTGCCTCCTTCAGAAGGGCTCCTGGCTGTGTCAGCCCAGGGTTCTGGGCCACCTTTCAATTATGTGGCGACCTGGGAGCGGGCATAGACGGGGGAGGGTTTTTTGTTTGTTCATTTGTTTGTTTTTGATTCTCACAAAGGCAAGGAAGCAAGAAAAGGAGGCGCCCACACTGCTCCCACTCACAGACCCTCGCCCCTCTTCTTATCCTCCCGTCCCATTCAAATCCAGAAGGAAGTTGGGGAGTGTTCCTGATGGGAATACTTCTCCCGGCGCAGGTGGGAAAGAACGTTGCAGACTTCATTCCCAGAACCCTCTGCTCGATCCCCAAGGTTATCTTCTGAAAATGTTTGAATTCCTCAGAATGGATACAAAATGAACATAGCAGTTTGTTTTCAAATATATTGTTAATGATTTCAGAGAGAAAAAGAGAGGGGGAGATAGAAACATCAAAGATCAGCTGCCTCCTGCACACCCCACACTGGGGATCGAGCCTGAAACCCAGGCCTGTGCCCTTGACCAGGAGTCGAACCGTGACCTCCAGGTGCATGGGTCCAGGCTCAGCCATTGAGCCCCATTCTTCATCTCCAGAATGAAGGCAGACTCTGTCTGCGGACGTTCCCACATTTAAAATCCCATCCTGTAAATTAATTTTTAAGATATTTTTTCTCACAATTTTAAAGATTGCGCTGAATCCAACGTAACGAAGTTTGCCATCTTAACTATTTTTACATGCACAGTCGAGTGGCATTAGTACATTCACACTATTGTGCGACCATCACCACCATCCACCTCCAGAATTCTTTCCGTCTTGCCAACTGAAACTGTGCCCCTTAGTAACGGGGTTTCTCATAACAGCTCAGGTGTTGGCCACGGCTGCCTTTCGTGGTCGCTGTTTGGCTGGTAATGTGCAGAGAAGTCGGGTGATTGGGCTCCGTGCCGTCAGAAAATCACTGGCAAAGAAATTTGAATTCTTAGCTTTGGGTTTTCAAGCAGATGCCTTTGTATTGAGCTTCATTGCTTTTAATTCAATTCACCCACCTTACGGAGCATCTACTGTGTGTTCACGATAGACCAGCAGTATCGATCGGCTGGGCCTAAAGGAATGTGAATAATAGCAACGGCGTTTAAAAAGGAAATAGGCCCACGTAATGTGTTTGGAGAGATAATAAGACACCATATAAACTCTGAAGAGAACAATGTGTTCATTGTTACTATGAAGTTATTTTACTGCTCAGCCTTTGCATGATGTTTTATTTCCACTCTCCGCTGAGGTGCTTTCGTCTTGAAAAGAGCTAATCATGTGCTAGTGTGCTAGGGGCCTTGCGAACTTGACCGTGTTCAGTTCAGGAGTGTGTGTGTGTGTGTGTGTGTGTGTGTGTGTGTGTGTATAGGTGCGCACAACAGCAATCTCAAAGGCAGGCTGCTCATTTCTTCTATGACCATTTTGTGCAGTTTTCTGAGCAGAGAACTGCCAAGCCTCCCTGAGCTGGTCTCTGTTTACACCCACTAGCCTGTCACTCAAAGCAACTGCTATCCCCCAGCCGGCTGGCTGCCCTGAAGTTTTCCAACTGAAAACCAGTGCATCCCCCTCCGTTTTCTCCACGTTCTGTGGTTCAGCTTCATGGGCTTGAACTGCGTGGATGACACATGCAGGGACACTTCTGGGTGTGGCCATTGTCAAAACAACCCTGGTCCCTGTCATGCCACCTCGAACCCCAAACTGGGACCATTTGTATGTTCACGGTGTGGAATACAGTGAAAATGGTCGAGCACAGCCGTAGCCCCTCTGTCTGTTGATTTTACAGGGACTTCGTTCTGTATCTCCGAAGCGATTAGTGAGGGATGCAGGGCAGTATCTGAGGACCCCAGTGTATTTCAAAACTCTGTTCCCCCTCCTGGTGTCCTGCATAATATCCTCAAATGGTATTTCTCCCCCAGTGATCTTGTTGAAAAATTATGCTACTTGAGATATTTATTTTTGTGGCCCTTAAATACTCACTTTTGTAGGTAACTTAACTTTTCGGAATCGCGGGCATGTGGATCCCCCCACCTCTGCCTTAATGTGCAATGAGCTAAATATCACTCCAGTAGCATCTGCACAAGGAGGAAATGTAGACCTGAAGAGGCATAGCACAGGCGTTCAGCTGAATAAAGTTCAGTTGAATTATACTCATCTGCTTATATTTTTTTCCCAAATAACATCAATATAAGCATTTCCTTGTGACAGGGGAGAGGGCACCAAGGGTTCCCCCAGGAGATGTGCAGGTTTAGAGATTGTATCTAACGCCCCCCCCCACCCCTCACCCAGATGCCCTGCCGAGGACAGAGAGATGGGTGACAAGTGGCTCTCTCCCTGTGGGTGACCAGGCTCTCCCTGTTGGCCAGGTTTCGGCGGCTGCATGCGGGACGTTGCGTTTGAACGTGGCACCGCCCTCCGCTTGGCATCTGTGTCCAGCGGCGCTGTCAGAGTCAATCTGGACGGATGCCTGTCAAGTGACAGCGCCGTTAACTGCAGGGGGAACGACTCCATCCTGGTGTACCGGGGCCCGGAGCTCAGTGCCCAGGAGCGTGAGCTGCAGCCCTTCACAGGTAACGTGGGGGGCTCCATCCACGTGACATGTCACCCACCTCCTCCCCCTCCTCGTCCTGTTCCCTCCTGCCAGCCCCTCCCCCTGTTCCATCCTGCCAGCCCCTCCCCTTGTCTGCAGGGACTAATATTTTACTTCTTCTACTTCCTCTTTCCATGTAAGAATACCTGTACCGTGTGATGGCCTCGCACGAAGGGGGTTCTGTCTGGAGTGACTGGAGCCGGGGGCGCACAACTGGAGCAGGTAAATAGCTTTTCTCTCCTCCTGTCTATGTGCCCACACATGCACATGCCTGTGCACCCATGTTTGCGCATGTGAAGGAAAGGGAAGGCCACCACAGTCTTGGCGCAAGGAGCATGTTGCGCTCTGTAGCAGAGCGTGCCTTGGTTGGCTGACGCATCTGCCGATGACTGAAGTGCTTTGCTTTTTTGGGAATTTAGTAAGTAGAGGCTGAGGCTTGACTCTTTCCTCTTCTGAAGAAGAAATGTTTAATTTGTCTTAGGGATTTCACAGCCTGCATCTACAGTAATAGGCTGAGGACAGGAAGCTGTGATAGACTGGACAGGCCCCAGGAAGTGACGTCGGGATGACCACTGAGGGGGTGGCCTCCCTCTCCCAGAAGGTGACCTTGAAACCTGTGCCCTGGTTGGAAGCACCTGGGTTTGGTCCCGTCACGCCAGACGTTTGCGATGGTGCTGACTGCAGGGTCTTAGAATGGCTCTCCCGGGACAGAAATTGCTGACTGGTCTACTCTTCCTTTCCGTCGGAGTGGAGACAACTAGGAGTTAGATAGAATGCCCTAGGTCTCATCCCAGACAACGGATTTATGAGTGCGTTGAGCGTCTTACGGTGATGATCCATCACAGCAAGGCGTTCCTCACAGAAAGTTGTGTGAGTCAGAAGCCTTCTACCCTTTTGGGTCAGGTATCTGTGAGAGAGGCAAATACATTTCCATATGATGCCACTTAACGTCTCTTCACATTGATCCTGAGCAAGTCACAGTTTATCCAAAGATACGTTTTTCCCCAAGATATTCTCTCATACTTTTTTTTTAATCAACAAAGGGTGACTGACCCAGGAATCTTTTGCGGAATCTTGTCCATCTAAAAGATGACTGCGTACTGAGATGGGCTACTAAGAATAATTTTCAAAGCTCTCTGCCTACAGATTCTCCAGAAGAAGACATCATGCCCCTTTTCCCAGGGTGATTTACATGATCATCTATTTGTAGGGAAGACAATGAATTGAATGTTCAGAGTTTGGAAAAAGCTCTGATATAAAATATTTTCTTGTTACTGGCATGTCCTCTGACCCTATTGCACACTTTTTATTTTTTTATCCTCACCCAAGTATATTTTTCCATTGATATTTAGAGAGAGTAAAAGGGAGGGGGGGAGAGAGAGAAACATCAGTGTGAGAGAGACACATCCATTGGTTGCCTTCCACAGACACCCCAACCAGGGCTGGCAATTTATCCGACAACCAAGGTAAATGCCCTTGACTGGAATCGAACCTGGGACCCTTCAGTTCACAGGCCAATGCTCTAACCACTGAGAAAACCATCCAGGGCCCACTTCTCTACTTTATTAACAAATACGCCATAAAGCCTGCCTTTCATCTGATTCCGAAAATCAGTATCTGGAAAGTACATCACTGAATGTAGCTCACTAGTCTCCTTTTTGAGGACCACTGAGAAAATATGCAAATAGAGCAGTGAATTTATAGCGACAGTCTGACCACCGAGTCTTTATGCCATAAATTCATATTTACAATCTGACCACAACCCTGAGCAGTGACATGCTCCCGGGGGTTGGAGAATAATTGCGCTATTTAATTATTTTGGAGTCAGTTTTGCTCTGTCCCTTATGAGAAGACCATCTGTTAGACAGCCCTGTACTTTGCCGGGCACCGCATTTCAGAACTAATAAAATCAGCATCGCTCCCGGGATCCCTCTGCTTGCAGCTCGACCGTGTGGCCGGCGTGCTTTCTGTGGGCGCCCAAGCTGTTTTCACGGCACAGACCCCAGCGCTTCGCCTCCGCGCTTCCTCTCGGCCTTTGTGCTCATGTTGTCTCCCCGGAAGCTGGCCTTGTTTATTGGTCTGAACGGTGATGTCCAAGCAGGAGGCTACTGGATGGGGGAAACCCAGAGCGACCGTCCCCGACGGGGCCCCGGAGTCCAGGAGCCACCACAGCAGGTCTCCCATCCATCATCCTGCCAGGGCTTCCTCGGGCCTTTTCTGTGTCCCCAGCGCAGTCAGCTGTGATGAAGTTTTTACTGATCAGATCCGTGGAAACACGTGATAAATAGTTAAAGGTATAGATTTTTAAAATGAGGGGACACAGCTTGTAAGTGAAGTTTTGCAGTTGCTTTAAAATCCCTTCTTTTGCGTTAGTGGGTTTGTGTGTGTGTGTGTTTAATATGTTTTTATTGATTTCAGAGAGGAAGGGAGAGGGAGACAGAGATAGAAACATCAATGGTAAGAGAGAATCATGAATCAGCTGCCTCCTGCATGTCCCCCACTGGGGATTGAGCCCACAACCCGGGCATGTGCCCTGACCTCCTGGTTCATAGGTCGACACTGAACCAAGGAGCCACACTGGCTGGGCTGTGTTAGTGTTTTTTGATACTCTGTAGAAAACATCCCCCAAAATGATTGTGTAGAATCTCAAGGACACACGCTTCTCCACCCCCTGAAATGCAATTAGGAATGCATCTGTATATCATATCTGAGAGAATTCTGATTTTTAAAAAAATAATTTTAGAACAGTTGAATGTAGAAAGTGAGATCAGACATCCCAGTAAAATACCATCACATTTGTGATAATTTTTGGCTAATCCACCGAAGATATAAAAGTGTCAAACCGCTGTGTATAATAACACTCTTAATTACCTCGCTTCAAAGGGGGACATCATTCCATTGTTTGAACTTGTTACCTGCCCACCGTCCACCTCCTCCCTTATGAGTGATGTTTGAAACATGTCGGCTCCATTAAATGTTTGGGGAAAGCCTGGACCAGACTCGAAAGCACGTTATGTCGATGGAGTTTTGATGGTTTTGAAATATCGCTTAAGCCGAATGGCTCAAGATGTGCAGTCATATTAAATCAGTGCTGAAAAGTTACAACTCTAATAAATTGTATTTATGCTAATGGTCGAGCCTGATTTACTGCGGCCATTAAAAGTGAAGAATGGGGCAGCAGTCTCCTCCGCTCGGCCATTTCCTCTTATTTTCTCTCTCACTCGTCCGCAGCTCCACGCAGCGTGCCAGCCCCCTCCAGAGTCCGCAGCATAAACGGATCGAGCGTGGAAGTGGCCTGGGATGAACCTGGGGAGGTCAGAGGTGTGATTGAGAAGTACACCCTGAGAGCCTGCCCTGAGGGTGGCGGGCCCGGCCCACCCCGCACCCCCTGTGTCACGTCTGAGCTTGTGCACACCAGCAACCTCACAGGTAGAGGCGACTCCTCAAGGGAGTAAACCTTATTCATTGGCTTTTTGTTTGAATTTAAGTAAAAGCATTCTTTAAGGTTTCTTTCCTCCAAAAGCATTAATTACTCATCTATATGTGCCTGCTTAAAAACAGGAACCAGCCTGGCTGACGTGGCTCAGTGTTTGAGTGTCCACCTATGAACCAGGAGGTCAAGGAGGTCCAGGTTATGGGCTAGAACTTCAATAGGGGGTGGGCAGGAGGCAGCCAATGGATGATTCTCTCTCATCATTGATGTTTCTCTGTCGTCTTCTTCTCCCTTCCTCTCTGAAATCAATTAAAAAACACATAAAAATTAAAAGTAATAGTCGTTAAACAACAAAACAACCATCTAATGAGATGGAAGCCTGCGTCCATTTGAGGTGAAAAGAGTCATCATCGTGGGCTTTTATGCATAGCTTCAGTGCAAGGCTGCTATTCTCTGTCCCCAGGAGATTAGGTCAAAGGTGTCTAGAGCTCTTAAAGCTCTTCAGACATCTTCTTGGGATTCTGCATGTTCACACAGCACCAGCAGACCTACCTCACCACGCAAAAAATGCACTCTCTGGGACCAGCCCAAGTTCATGGCACCATTATTTATTGTAAAATTGCTGATTAAACCTAATTACGTCCGGGTACAGGAGGATCAGAGTGCCAGCAGTTTGGTGGGCGCCCCGGTGAATCAATTTCTCATGGGGCCACGCAGACCGATGGGAGTGGATTAGACTCATGGACATCACACACATGTCCCGGACTCAAATCCGTGCACACGTGTGATAAGAGCAGCTTACAGCTTCATGAAGTGTTACAGCACCTTAAATAGAAAGTCAGAGTAAGTCCTTGACCAAAAAAAAAAGGAAAATACTTCATAAATATGATAGAAATAAAAACACATGTTTTCCTCTGTCAAGGAATTTATAACTTGAAAAATCATACGGATTTTGGAGTGGCCGTAATGATCTTGTCAGGGGGCTATTGGTCAGCCCCCTTGAGCCCTTACTTCCTTTTTTAGACTCTTTAGCCTCTACAGCTCAAATATAACAACAGTTTCTTTTTCATCTATTTTTACTTCCTTTGTTTTTATTTTTACCACCTGATAAAAGCCCACCCTGAGTTAGTCCACAGTTTGACTTTGCCCGATGGGCACGTTGTAGCTAAAGGGGCTAGAAAAATACACACACACACACACACACACACACAGTTTATCACTAAAAATTCTCAGCCTGCATTTTCCAAACGGGCACTTGGTCATGACGCCAGTCCTATCACATTTCTAAAATAAGCTCCTTCTCCCAGCCTCCTCATTAAATATTTTATATTTTTCCAAACTGTCTAAATGCTAGCCTCGCTTTCTCACCCAGCTCGGTGGATATTTATATCAAACCATCTTAAACACCAGAGGAGAAACCGAATCTATCACATGGGTTTTCTTACTTTCTTACAACCAAGTAGATGCATCAGTTGCATTTTTCTGACCCATAAGGTGGTTATTGGGGTTTAAAGGAATCAACACTTTAAAAATAATTCTCACTATAGAATCGGTATTAGCCATCACCGTTATTTTCGTTTTTCTTTTTTACTTGTCTCTTGCCTGTGTGATCTCAGGGGAATTTACAAACATATCCCCAGACCAGAGTCTTCTCATATATAGAATGGGGGTAGAAACCTTTTTTATGTTTTATAATTGTTGTAAAGATAAAAAATGAATTTCCTACATAAAGTATTTTGCTCAGAGATAAGCACTTAGTAAGTGGCCAGGGAATTAATTGTCTTTATGCTCTTTAGTCTCTAGATTCTAGGTTATTGCTTCATAATTGTTTCCCTTTCATTTTCCTGATTTTTGCAGAGTTGATTCTACTCTGAGCCTTTTGAGATCATTTTTAAAGTTTTTTTGTGTGTGATTCTTTTATATAATTTGCATTTGTTCCTCATGTCACCAGCTTGCCTCCCTCGCAACAGTCTCAGTGTTTTATCTCTTTTGTTTGACATTTACCATCTCTCTCTCATTTAATCGATTGATTCCAAGTTCTTTTTTTTCTTGTAAAATCCTTTTTATAATCTTCATTGTTGAAAGTATTACACGTGTCCCCTTTATTCCCCCATTGACCTCTTCCAGCCTGCCCCTACCCCCAGGCCTAGGCCTTCCCACCCTATTGTCTCTGTCCTTGGGTTATGCATATATGCATGCAAGTTCTTTGGTTGATCTCCTTCCACCCACCCGCTCTCCCCACCTTCCCTCTGAGGTTAGAAAGTCCTTTCCATACTTGTGTTCTGCCTTGTGACTAAGATCAAGTGTAGAATCTATTCTTAGCACATTCCAAGTTCTTGTAGGTCTTTTGCATAGCATGAAACTGAAGAGGAGGAAACAGGTTTCTTGACTTATCTCCTCCCAGAGCACCATAGTGGGGTCTAAAGGCAACCCCAAGTTTGGCTAAACGCAGCCCAGCCCCTAATTATAGCAGTCAGTTCCCCCTCCCTAAACTTGTCTTTAGATTGGTGTTCACTCAAGAAAATGAAATCATTTTCAGATTAATTTACGGGACATCTAGTGGTTAATAAGAACCTTTGCTGGGATTAGGATGGGGTCCACAGATAAATTTGTGTGGCCTCAGTGTAATCTGTAAGCCTCAACTTTTGTCTTCTCAGTATTTCGAGAAGGAGGGTGCTGAGAGCTCATGGACGTACTGGACCAGCTCCAGATTCCACTTGCTCTGGGCTCTCCTTCAAGTCAGGTGTCCATTGGCCTGTGTTTCATGTCCTGCCATGTGTGTATAAACCTTGGGTCATTACACTGGGGCTCTTACATGGCAGTACTCAACCAGGTGCAAACTAAGCCGTGCCGGGAGCTTTACAAATGCTGGCCCCCGGGCACCGCCTGGGGCGGCCTCAGTGTTTGGTCTGGAGTGCAGCCTGGGTGCTGGTAGGTGGGTATTTTCTCAGTGTCTATGGGTCACGCGGTAAAGCCAGGTCCAGGTCCCTGGTCCAGGCAGGCAGAGTCTGACCAACGGTCAAGTCTCAGTTTTGCCCAGAAATTCTCATAACAGCTTCCACCTCCACCTGAAACTTGAAAATGTAGGACAAGAAAATGTTAACCATCTATAGAAAAATGATTAAAGAATAAAAGTAGCTACCTAAAATCAGCAAAGGAAAATATTAGTCCTATAAATAGACCAAAATTAAGTGAAATGGGTTATTGAAAAGAAATAGGAAATGATGGTCAGGCTTACAAAATGCAGAAGGCAAACGGAGTGGCGGGGGGATGAATATGAGGGAAGGCAACTGGGAGAAGAGTGAGACGGAATATTTACCACTAATGAATTTGGCTACGGGAGGATTAAATGAGATAAATCCCAGAAGCATGGAGAGTCCAAGGGTTAACAGCCCCACTCAAGAGCAAATGGGCCCCTGTGGGCCGCGGCGGCCAGCTGCCCTGCCCTCCCAAGGCCAGGGTTCAGAGCAGGGCGCGCTTGAAGTTCATTTCCTCGCTGGCGCCCCAGGGCAGAAAGCCCAGCAGTCACCACGCCTATGTATCCTCAGACTTCTCGCAAAGGCCTCCAATTAACAGCGTGGCTCTGAGGATTCTCCCTGCAGCCCTGTTAACACGGGAAGCTGCTGCCCTGGGAGACAGCCCTGGCGTTTTCTGCTCAGAAAGTGGCTTCTCAGTTGGATTTGAGATGATGTGAAGAATGAGTGGGTTCAACAATGTGCACGGACACAATTATTTCCTTTTCTTTCATTTTTTAATTTTTATTTTTTTAATCTTTATTGTTGAAAGTATTACATGTCTCATCTCCCTTTTTCACCCATTGACCCCTTCTAGCCCAACCCCACCTCCCTCCCCAGGCCTTCACCACCCTATTGTCTGTGCCCATGGGTTATGCATATATGCATACAAGTTCTTGGGTTGATCACTTCCCACCCACCCTCCCCTGACTATAATTATTTCTTTTTATTTTTTTCTTAAGGTGTTTAAACATATATACTTCATTATCAACATAATTTGTAGTGCTAGGGATATAATTGGTACATAGAAGATATTTTCTCATTACATTAAGGTAAAGTCTGGGAGTTATATTTCTTTCGCAAATAGAATCATAGATGATAGTATGTATTATTCACTATAGTTTCATAGAAGAATCAATAATAGTCTTTCAGATAACCCGGATACTAGTAAATCTAAATATAAGTAGAAATGAAAGACATTTTAACTTATTAAGACAGCTTTTGCTTAGACAACTGGCTCAGTCTTCATTTGCAGTAGAGGCTAGTCTACCTGAAGCAAGTGGGTGACATACTGAAAAGGTGTCTCTCCCTTTTCTCTCTCTTGCACAGCTAGTAGTATAATTCCCAACTCTCTTGGTCATGAGGAGATTCCTCAGTTGCTTAAAAATGCAGATTCTTGGGTTCTACACGGGAGACTCTGCATACTTGGGCTAGGATTACTGAAACCTGCCTTTTACCAAGTGTTCTCCTGCAGATGGTCCAGGGACCACATGCTGCAAACTGGGGAGGGAGGAGGGAGCGACGGCCAGCTGAGAGGGACCCTGTCCCCGCTGGGCTGATTGCCCGGCTTCATGTGTTCCTGCCCCTGGCTCCTAGCATGAGCTCCGTGAGCAGAACATGCTAAGACAGTGGAGACGGAGGCAGTGTCAGCAGGGCCTCTGCTGTGATGGAGAGCTCTTCTGGAAGGAGGGGAGAACTATTTGGGTTCTTGTCAACTGCAGATTCTGATGCCGGGACTGGGGATGTGGCGTGAGAACCCAGCCCCCCTTCACTGTGATCCCCAGTAACAAGGCTCACTACTTATATAGGAAATGAAAAGTGTCCTTTATAGGTGATTTTTGCCTTATGCCTGACTTGGGAACTTAACCTCAGTGATGAGTCCATCCATAACTAAGATCCTGCTCATTATGTGTATGTATACATATATATGCATGTATATGTTATATACAAGTTATGTGAATGTACTATGATTATATTTACTCGAGAAGCCTGCAGAGAGATGATTATAATACAAGCTTTGATGCCAGGTATGTTGTTGTTCTGTTCAACTGAGAATTCCTACTCCACAGTTAAGACTGCCTATGCTATGGCCACTCTTTGTGCATCTGAGTTATTTCCTTCTTAGACAGTAAGCTCCTGGAAGGCAATAAGTTTTGCATTCATTTTAAGTCTTGTCCATTTCCTTGCTCAAGATAGCTGATCAGTACACTTTTACTGAAGGAACAAATGCAGCTTTCTGTCGCTAACCCTATAGTTAAAGGAATGTTAATACAGTATTATTCTATCCTGCTGCCTTGAGTATTGGGTTACTGTTTCTTACTAAAGTGTCAGCAATGCTGTAGTTCCCTAATTCTTTTTTACTTTTATTGATTTCAGAGAGGAAGGGAGAGGGATGAGAGAGAATCATTGATTGGCTGCCCCCTGCACTCCCCCTACCGGGGATCTAGCCCACACCCAGGCATGTGCCCTTGACTGGAATTGAACCATGACTTCCTGATTCATAGTTTGACAATCAACAACTGAGCCACACCCTAGTTGGGCTGTAGTTCTTTAATTTTATGAAATAATATACAGAGCAGTCACAACTTAATCATATATTTCTAACTCAGTATGTATATTCCCAAAGGAAAAACAGTGTTGATAAGCTGAATAGAATCTAAATATTAGTTTTAAAACTTAAATCTCATCAGGGAACTGAACCTCAGTATATTTGTAATTACAACCAATGGAAGCCAGTGTTGCTGCAATGATGATAATTACACAGAGCAAAACATATTCATTTATTAAAAACAAAAACATTATGTACTGTGTTTCAACCAAGTGCTGGATCCTGCCTTTGCAATCTTTTTGTTGTTGCTGCTGCTATTTCTTTTTTATTGTGGTAAAATACACATAATAAACACACTGCTTTTACATCACCAAAATATAGTCCAAGAACTCCCACCGAGTATAATGTTATGTAAAAGATGAAAAGTTTTTTGTGGGAAAAAATAGAATAGATGAGTTTTTCATTTTCAGTTAATTTCACCTGAGAGACAGAGAACCCGAAATAACAGTGACTTAATAAGCAAGATTAAGTTTTTCTCTCTCTGGTGACGGACGTCCAGTTAGTCGATGTCGGGTGGACTGTTCACAGTGCCAGGGACACATGCGTTTCCTCTTTCTGGCAGGACACCCGTAGGGACAGGGCTGCTGCCTCCCGGTCCCAGGCGGCTGCTCGAGCTCAGCTGTGCAGCCTGGGTTCCTCGCAGCGGAAAGGAGGAATGGTTGAAGGAAGACGGGCACATTCCCAGGGAAGACATTTCAGAAATGGGTCCTTCACCTCTGGTGACATTCTGTGGCCAGAAACAGCCACATGGCTGTGCCTTGCTGCAGAATGTGCTGGGAAACGCACTTCCTCCAGGGGGCCACCTCCCCGGCTTTAAAAAGTACGTCTTCTATTGTGAGGAGGAAGAGGATATAAAAGAGGGTGTTTAGTGGTCGCTGCCACAACTGGCAGACATCACAAGTAAATTTCAAGAATTCATTTTGATGATAGTATATTAAAAAAATGAATTGCGAGCGTCTGCCATTTCCATAGTACTTCATAAATTAATATTACATATTTGTAGTTTATTACAAACTCTTTCAATGTAAATCGTGAAAGAAATGGGTCTGAGAAAATTCACAGGAACAAAAATATGGCCTGTGACATAAATAGTAAAAATAGAGATGATGTAATGGCCTGCTTAGCTAATGCGGAAGAATCTCATTAGGTAATGCAGTGTTGATGAGTTAATAGCTTTGTCTAAGTCTCCCGAATACCTAATGAGCCTGAGCTACTTGTACGTTGTGAAATCTTCAGACAGAGCTTTTTGCGGGTTATGTTTTTTATTTTATGCTGTAATAATTTGTAGAGAAGGATGTAGATTTCTTTTCGATGACATGTTGTGCCAGAAATGATGGTAATACATAAATCTTGCTGTATAGTGATCTTCAACTAGGCATGTCTATAGTATTTGATGTAAATACTTCAAGGATTAGATTTGATTAAAGAAAAGGAACAGCCCAGGCCATGTGGCTAAGTAGTTAGATCATCGGCCCATGCACTGAAGGGTTACGGGTTTGATTCCCAGTCAAGGGCACATACCTTGGTTACAAGTTCAAACCCAAGTCCTGTTTGGGGTGCGTGCAGGCGAGAACCCATTGATGTGTCTCTCTCACATTGATGTTTCTCTCTCCCTCCCTCCCTTTCATTCTCTCTCAAAATTAACGGGAAAAATATCATCCAGTGAGTATTAACCAAAAAAAGGGGGGGGGGGCGACTCCAAATTTTCTGTTTTCTAACTTTCATGACCTTTTTATATTTATATTGTATTTGGAACAAGTTAAAAATGTTACATACATAATATATGAAAGCCCAATGTTATAGTAAACAGCAACACATACACTGATATAACGAGCATTTCTTATGAATCAGTTGCTCTGTAAGGGAATATTGTAGGTGCAAATGCTTGCTCACTTGGGGGATAAGCATGTTCCTTTCTGTTTGTGCATAGTAGGTCTCAGCAATAAACGTGGATCTTTGAGCACAGTTTTAAGGTGGATTTTAAGTGAAATACGTGCCCAGAAAAGGATGCTATTATTTTCAGTCATGCTTCTTGCGCCGGTCTTCTTCCTTCTCATAGAGCGGGGTCTTAGGTCAGTGGCAAGGCGGTGACCTTGGAGTCAGGAGGCAGGTTCTCCTCTCAGCTCTGCTGCTGGGCTTGAGCGACCGAGTTCCCGCTCTGCCCACCCATCAGCATCCCCCTTGGGGTGGGGACCTAGGGCCCCAGCAGTGAGGATGACCCAGGCTCTTTCCTTTCCTCTGTCTCCTTGCCCGCCTCCCTGAACAGGGAGTCCTGTCTTTTCTTGGAGCATCCTAGTGACTTCAGTGTTCACCCTTTAAGTTAGATAAAGAGTTAACACGAGTGGGTACCTCAAACCTATTGCAGAATTAGAAGGACAGGGACAGATAATGCAGTTCCTACCACAAAGGCACGGATTGCAAATCTGAGGTTAGATGTCAGCCCACTAAGAGAATCTTTTTTAAAAAAAGTATGTTTTATTAATTTTTTTTTTCAGAGAGGAGGGGAGAGGGATAGAGAGTTAGAAACATCAATGAGAGAGAAACATCGATCAGCTGCCTCCTGCACACTCCTTACTGGGGATGTGCCCGCAACCAAGGTACATGCCCTTGACCGGAATCGAACCTGGGACCCTTCAGTCCACAGGCCAAAGCTCTATCCACTGAGCCAAACCGGTTAGGGCCCACTAAGAGAATCTTAACTTGATAATGCTTTGAGGTCAATAAAAATCATTGTTTGAATCATTCTTTAAGCTGGGGTTGGACCCTGTATTATACAAAGAAAATAAAAGAGTAAGGCAAATTTTTTCCTATTTGTAAGCAACAAAATCTGTTTAGCCTGTGATTCAAGGTACATGGTTTGCTTCACTCCTTACTAGAATATTTAAAGGTCACAAAGTCCATTTGACGTAAATAAAATGTAAAAAAAAAAAAAGTATTTTTTGAGTTTTTAAAAAAATTGCCTTAGGTTTGGGGAGAGTGCTTTTGTGTGTTCCACCTTTTGGTTAAAATGAAGATTGACCTTCGTTTTCTCAATATTAGTGATCCTAATTTTCATTTTAAAACAGTACCGAAAGCACAAGGGGAAAAAACAAAACCATTCACAGATGCCAGCTTCCTGGGCCACTAAGAACCAGAGGAGAAGCAACCGGGGTGTGTTTCCCCATCTCTGCTAGGCCGTTAAATTTTCATCCATATTTAACAAATGTCGTTACTCAGTTTCATGGGGTCACTGTGTCAAAATGTCTGTGTTAGAACTTTAATTTATCTCCCGAGCTTCCTTGAAGTGGGCAGGAAGCATGGCATCCTGGATTGATTTACTCTTTAATCCCCACCCTGGAGGGGTGTGCCGCTCCGAACTTCTTCGGAGATGTGTTCTTAAAAATTAGAATCTGCCAGCTCCAGCTCTTCAGCTCTCCTCCCCCCGCCCCCCCCCCCCCGCACCCACCCCCCAGCTGGTTGTCTTTCCAAAAGTGGGCTCTTGGCGTTCTGTCTCCGGGTGGCAGCGGCCGCTCCGGGGGTGCCCTTCACCAGATGGCCCTCTTCATAAATGCTCACCTCACCTTCTTGATTCAAATGTGAAATGCCAGCAAATAAAGAGGAGCATTGTGTTCTGATGGGTTCTCTGGAGATGGAGCGGGGCCCTGGGGAGAGGAAGCCGGAAACAGCTTTTCTGTTTGCTGTGATTGCTCCTAATTACCACCGGCCAGTAGATAGAAGACAGTGTTTAGATAATATAACACTTCAAGGCTTGGAGGGGTAAAGGGAAGGAGGGAGGGAGAGAGAGAGAGAGAGAAACACAAAGTCTCCAAATTATTGCAGATGCCTCTGAGGACATGGAAATACTCCTGGCTTGTTGGAGTCCATTTGAAATATTGCACGTGCTCTTTGCAAGGCTGCCCCGGGGTAGGCGCTGGCCGCGTGCGGCTCTCCCCGCCAGACTAAAGGTGCGAGGGAAATGAGCGGGTAAGGAGAACAGAGCAGCCAGCTCTCTAATTGAATTAAAAGCTGGTGACATCAGTGCAGACACCTGTCCAATTACCGACAGGCCAAGGTGTTTACCGTTGCCATACAAGCCATTCGGAGATGACAGGAGTCTTTCCGCCCACAGATTAGCATAATGAAGGAGAACAAATTACAGTGGATGCCGGCCAGACACCCAGGGTGGCAGCTGGGGGAGGGCGGGGGGCGGGGCCTGCTCTGAAGGGTGTAAATAGAAACAGAGACCCTGCTTCTTGTCCCAGTGCCTTTGGCTTTTTTAAAGAAGGTGCCATTTTGCAGTGTCTCATGCCGTGTCTCCAGAGCATTTAAAATTGTCTTCGTTGAGTCGGAGGAGTTCATGATCACATCTCCACATCCAGGCTGGCTCCTGGGTGGTCTTCCTGCCCCCCCCCCAAACACACACAGTCAGAGGCACCAAAGCCCCCATGGCTCCTGTCGGCTCCTCGGCCACTTTCCCAGGCCGTCCAGCTGCCTCCAGTTATTAATATCTCTCTTCAGCTCCTTTGAAACTGAAGTGAGAGCAAAGGAAAGGAAACCCTGGAAATAATCTTTTTAAAAATATTTTTATTGCTTTCAGAGAGGAAGGGAGAGGGAGAGAAAGAGAGAAACATCAATGATGAGAGAGCATCATTGATTGCCTGCTTCCTGCACGCCCCACATAGGGGATCGAGCCCACAACCTGGGCATGTGCCCTGACCTGGGAATCCAACCCTGAACTCCTGGTTCATAGGTCAGTGCTCAACCACTGGGCCACGCCGTCCAGGCTGGAAATAGTAATCTCCTAGGTCAAAAGAAACAGTGTCTCATCCTTTGCTGGGTCCCTGGAGAAGGGGGGAGAGGGTAGGTTTCCTCTTCCAGTGAGAAGGAAGGTGGGAAGTCTTCATTTTTTTGGTCAAACATCAAGTGTCCACTTTTGGTAAATGACCATGATAGCTGCTGGGTAATAGGGCAAATAAAGACGTAAAGGGACATATCTTTGCGTTTGGGGAGCTCCTCTGAGTCATGGAGAAGGGCTTTACCGGGACAAGGTTCTCCGGTAGGCCCTTCCCCTCTAAGGGGAGGAAGTCCTCAGAACACGGGTGTGGCACCCTGACCTGGGCTCTCAGACTTCCTCCCCTCAGTCCAGTGCCTGCCCCCTCTCTCAGCCGGGCTCTCTGCACCCACCGGCCTGCATGTCAGAGGGGAGAGACTTAAGTTTCCTTCCGGCTCCCTTGGTGGCAGGGCGGGATTCTCAATGCTGAGCATTAACGCAGAGTGCATTATCGCTTCGCCCTGAGCGTTCTGGGGCCATCTGTGCCAGTGGTTTCATCGGGACACCACCATGGCTGTGTTCCATGGGATGCTAACACTTTTAAGACATCAATAATGCCGACTTCTTGCTTACTGAAGGGCTTTTCCAACTCGCCCTCTTCCATTATCAAAAGGGACTGGCGGTTTTCCTGATGTCGTGGGGACCATCTTCTCATGTTCTGTGACTGAAAGGGCGTCGGTGGTTCATCCGGCCTGCCTGGGGGTAGAGATGGTCTCAGGTTCCAAGGGAAGAGTCTGCTCTGTGATGTGTCCCAAAGAAAGAGGTTTAAGTCCCAGCCAGTCTTGGAAGTTCTCACCAGGGCGTTCTTTGTTGTGAACGCCCCAAGGGTCATAAAGGGAGACTTCCCCACGTTCTTACTGGGTTTTCTGTGCACACAGAATGATGCGCGTTTTTCTGTCTAGGATTCCTTTGTAAGTATGTCACGCTATATATTTTTCATTATTTTTAAATATCTACTGAAATATACTTTTCAATGATTGTCTCTTTGTTCTCTGAAGTGTAGATCTCCTATCACCTGGGATTGGGAAGTCAGATCTTATAAATGCCTTGTTCCTTTGAGTATATGCAGTCATTCAGTCTCATGTATTAATTTATATATTACTGTTATATATCTTTGTGTTACTGCTATTCTTAGGGTCATTCTAGTGCTAATACTTTCTTAGATTAGAAACCTCCTAGAACCCTGGCTGGTTTGGGTTAGTGGATAGAGCCTCGGACCTCAGACTGAAGGGTCACGGGTTCAATTCCCGGTCAAGGACACACACTTGAGTTGCAAGTTTGATCCCCAGCCCCTGTTGAGGGATGTGCAAGAGGCAACCAATCTATATGTCTCTCTCATATCATTGTTTCTCTCTCTCTCTCTCTCTCTCTCTCTCTCTCTCTCTCTCTCTCTCTCTCTCCTCTCCCTCCCTCCCTCCCTGCCTCCCTCCCTCCTCCCTGCCTCCCACCCGCCCTTCCACTCTCAGAAAAGCAGTGGAAAAAAATGTCCTCATGAGAGGATTAAAAAAGGATAATAATAGGAACCTCCTCGAGATCAGTTATATTCCAGTATTCCAAGGCACCCTTCCCAGGGGTGTGTAGAAGAAAAATTGATCAATGCTTTTTGATGAAGATATATTATCACGGTAGTGCTCCTTTTCTTCCTGGAGAGTATATAATGTGAGCTTGATTCTGATGCTTAAAGCAAGGCCATTAGGTCAATCGCTCAACGATCTCTAGGCATACATCCAAGAAGGGCTACCTTCCTCAGTCTTGGAGAGAATGCCCGTGTTCTCTTTCTTTGACAATTGCAGAACTTTTATTAAAGCGGCAACTTTAATCCATCCTGGTGCAGCCCCCATATGCCACATAAGCAAGTTATGAGCAAAGGGAACTAACCTCCGTAGGCTTGGTAGTTACAACATGAATTAATAGTTTGTATGTGTGTATCTTACCATTGAGACTGTGAAGCCACTCTTGGGAGTAGCATTTCCTGAAGTGTGGTAAGAGACGGGGTGCATACAAAGGATTCTAGTAAAATATGATTGAAAAATGCTAGGCTGAAGGAAATGACAAAGTTTTGCCTCCGTGGGAGGTCCGGGCTCCTGGAATGGGGTAGTATACTATACACCTCTCACCTACTGGACACGCTAGGCTCTGCTTGCCCGAACTCTATGAGGCACCCCCATTCTCCGGGGGAAGCATCTCAGGCCACATCAGATACAATTCAGAGCTGTCTGAACAATACGCTGGTCTCACGTTCTCGTCACTGGTCATTCCATTCTGCAGTGAGCACACGGGCAGGAAGATGAAGGAGAGGCATGTGCTTTTGTTTTTTATCTCTTGATGTCTGTGTCTCCACCTCTCCCCCACCCCCACTCACACACACACACACACACACACACCCCAATCATATTCCTTATAGCAGCTGACAGTGAACATGCGAACCCCGTTCCTCCTCTATTGCAGGCGTGCTGACAGGCTTGCTCCCCTTCAGAAACTATGCGGTGACCCTCGCTGCCTGCACTCTGGCCGGCTGCACCGAGAGCTCGCGTGCACTGAACGTCTCTACTCCACAAGAAGGTAAAGTAATTTCAAAGGTCTTGACTTCCACATTTCAGTCATGAATAATAAAATAGGAGAAGAGCTAAATGCTGCAAGGCCATTTGCTGGAAAACCCCAACCTAATTTGATGACAAAGTGCATTGCCAGGCCATAATTGCTCCATTTTTGGGGGGTGGTGTGAAAATGAATCAAACTCCATACCCTTTAATGACATGCATCTTTAATAGCTGTAATGCAGATTAATGGGCTTTTTAATTGCTGTTACATTGTTCATGCAAGAGCCTTGTCATTAATATGAAGCATCTGAAAGATTAATGAAAGCTTCCTCATTTTACTATGGCTCAGAAGTAAATCTAGAGACAGTCTGACTAAAAAGAATTGATTGTATGGCTCCGTATGAAATTGAGAACCAAAGGGCTGATTTCCACGGTCTCTCTTAACTGCTCAACACCAGCACAGGCAACAATTGTTTCCCCGCGACGGGACCTCCTAAGGCCAGCGGAGACATTCCTAATCACTGCTCCATTCCTTCGACTTGGGTCTCGCTCCTGTTTGCTCAGAACCTGCACACTGTTGGCATACATGACTGTTTCAGAAAGCACATGTGAAGAAGGCAGCGGGAAAGGAGATATTTTAGCGCTCCGAAGGGAAAGCTTTGCTCAGACATCAGAACGTGTCACTTCAGGGAGTAGCCGCTCTCAGCACTCGGAGGCCCCGTTAGTTCCTGTTCCGCTCTCCTGGGTGAGGGGGAACGCGTGTTCCTTTACTGTCTGCTTATCACGTTACTTAGCAGCCTTCCAAGCTTGATCTTCAGGGGGCAAGAGTCTGTCTGTCTCTTTTCCAGCATCCATCCACCCCCTTTCTCACTCTTCTTCCCAGGCCTTCTTTTCTTTTGTTGTTGTTAATCCTCACTCAAGGATATTTTTCCATTGATTTTTTTTTATTTTTTTTTTAGAGAGAGAGTGGAAGGAATGGGGAGAGACACACAGAGAGAAAAACATCAATGGGACAGAGACACATTGATTGGTTGCCTCCTGCATGCACCCCGCGACCCAGGGCCAGGGATCAAACCTGCAACCAAGGTACATGCCCTTGACCAGATTTCAAACAGGGACTCTTCAGTCCATGGGCAGGCGTTCTGTTCATTGAGCCAAACCCGCTAGGGCCCAGGCATTCTTTTCAATTGTGTAGCAGGTGCCTCTTACACAAAAGGAATGTAACCTAAGGACGGTGCCCATACCCTGGCACCGTGATAGAATAAAGGACTTTGTGTGAAATCCGTCTTGTCACCCTTTATTCTCCGTGCTATACACCTGACCTAACCCGACCCCCCTCACCTGGACTAGCCATCAGGACCCATCTTCCGCATTTTCTCGATGTTCTCTCTGTCTGGTCCACTGAGAATAGCAATGTTTCTTAAATTTTTTAAAAAATATATTTTATTGATTTTTTATAGAGAGGAAGGGAGAGGGATAGAGAGTTAGAAACATTGATGAGAGAGAAACATCGATCAGCTGCCTCCTGTACACTCCTTACTGGGGATGTGCCCACAACCAAGGTACATGCCCTTGACCGGAATCGAACCTGGGACCTTTGAGTCCGCAGGCCGACGCTCTATCTGCTGAGCCAAACTGGTTAGGGCAGCAATGTTTCTTAATGGGCCATCGCTTCTGCTGGGCACACGGTCATCCTCTCACATGTGGCCACCGCTTCCGTGTGGGGCAGATTGTCCTCTCTCTCTCTTGTTGTTTTCTCCACGTCCACTACATCCTCTGTCCAGGTTCTTCTAGTTCCCTTCAAGTCTACCTGACAGCCGCACCCCAGTGAGATTTCTGTTCACCCAGTTCATCATTTACTTCTTTTCTAGGATTTAAGGAATTCCTGATTTCCAGTTTTTCTTTAAGTGTATTGCCACCCTGGCCGGATAGCTCAGTTGCTTACAGTGAGTTTCTGATACGCCAAAGTTGCAGGTTCTATCCCTGGTCAGGGCACATACAAGAATCAACCAATGAATGAGTAGATAAGTGGAACAAATCTCTCTCTCTTTTTCCTTCTCTCCCTCTCCCCCCCGCCTTCTCTTTCTCTCAAGTCAGTAAATAAAAAAAAATAACTTTATTGCCAATTTACCAAGCAATAGGTATGTGTAGGATAAAATTTTAAAAGCTTTTTAGTTCCTGTGACTCTAGTTCACTGACCATTTCAGAAAATGAACAAACCCGATTTTAAAACAAAGACTTGCACACAATGTCGTTTCCATACCGAACTATTTAAATTGCTTCTGCACTTTCTGCTTGTTTCTGTGGTTACACATACACTTCTCATATCTGTCACAAACCACTCGGACCGGCGTGGCCCAGCTTAGATCAAAAGCTCCTGGAGGGCAGGGACTTACCTGTCTAATTGGCTTTAATCACACGGCCCCCAAGTAGAGATTCTGGGCCAATAATACCTTTGACGAAGTAACACGTCAGTCAAGTGAACCGCGATAGTACTTCCCATCCATCATTGAAGCAAATCTCATCAATACAGGACAGTTATTTAGTTCTATTCCTTAAGCAGCTACTGACAAGCTGCACACAGATCAGGACCATGTCCATGCGTGGGATTTCGGGTTTATTCCATGATGTATTGGTCTGGGTCTGAAAAGTTTGAATGAGAAAAGTAAACTTGGACTCTGTAAATCTTTTTTTCTCCCCACAGCCCCACAAGAGGTTCAGGCACCAGTAGCCAAATCCCTTCCCAATTCGTTGTTCCTCTCCTGGAATCCTCCCCAAAAAGCGAATGGTATCATCACTCAGTACTCTCTGTATATGGACGGTATGCGAATCTATTCAGGCATCGGAGAGAGCTACATAGCCACAGGTAAGACCTCTATGCGTGTCAGTAGATTATGATAGTCTGTATTAGAATACTATGTATATATTTTATATAGTTGCAGACTAGAGAAAGTGTGTGTATATATACATGTATTTCAGATATCAATAATCATAGTAATCTGAGACTGGTTTTAAAAATTGGGTTGGTGATTTTGTTGAGCAACTAAAATTCCCTAATTTTTATGGTCACATCACATTTCTGATGAAGCCAACGCTGAACTCATGGGAAAGAGCTCCTGCTGCCCCCCCCCCCCCCCCCCGCTTCACCTGAGGCTGTCCTACTGCGCGTGCTTTACGGTAGAGCCCGTCCATCTATGGATATACCTTTGCTCAGGCGCAGAGGGGCCCTGGGAGATACATCAGCACACAGAGCTAAGATATGACTACTCTGTCTCCATTGATCACAGGGCTGAAGCTGGGCCCCACATGGTCCCCAGCTTGTGATTGAGTCAATGATGTCATTTCAAACAGGTTCCACTGTCACATGTGATAACTACGATGAAATCCACATGAATGTGGACTACCCTTAAGACTCAGAAGTTTGACTCAGTTCAGTGGTGTCTGGATTTTAGACAATTTGAGAAAAAAACTTAATATCGATGCCCAGATTAAAGTGTAAGGACACGGAAGGAAAATGAAGTGTTGAAAACCTCGTGAGACACAAGAAGCTTACATTATGTATGTTGTCTGGTGTTGGAAACCACATGCAATAGGGCCTCCCCTCAAAGGGCAGATCAAAAACTCATAGAAAGGAGTGAGCATGAAAGATCGGATGCGCAACAACTGAAAACCAATGTCCACTGCTCAATGAATGTGAATGTTATATATGTCATAATCTATAACATAGCGAATTATAACACATGGTATATAATACATGCTATATAATGTATAATAACAATATATTTTTGTGTTAATTATGGAGTTTATATTTTATAGCATTGATTTATTTATCAAGTGAGACATTATTAATCAAATATTGACTTATAAAAACCTGAGGCCATGAAAGGTCACATAAGCTAGTCAAAGGCAGGGTTAACCATGGACCATGGATGCGTTCACTCCTTCACATTAGTGACCCGAACAGAAGCTGGGAGGGAATCGGTCAGACCTCGTCCCTCCTGTCTTGTGTTGTGACCTCCTGGGGACGCACACAGATGCAGATGGGAGGTGTTTGTGGACAGGGCTGTGGCATTCATGCAAATGCATTCCCAGGGTTTTCATCCTTGTGTCCCCTCTAGTCCAAGAACTTTCAAAGGACAAGAACAGTTGCTTTTCAGTTGTGTTCATTGTGGTTGGATAGAATTCTGTAATGCTTCTTCTGTGAGGTAGATATTATCATTGCCTGCATTTCACAGATGAGGAAACTGAGGCGTAACAAGATTAAGTAACTTCCTCAAGGTCTCAGGGTCTGTGAGTGGTAGACGTTTATATCAACTCAGACTACTCTGGCTATGATGAGGAAAAAATGGGGTCTTCAGCAAGTTACTTAACTTCGCTGAGGCTTAGGTTCTGAGCCTGTAAAATGGAAAATGTACAATTTTCAAGATTTTTTAAGAAATCTAAAGCCATGTATATAACATCTAGCATTTTTGTAGCACTTAGTAAGATGAATAATAATTATATCCAGTTAAAAGCAGAGTTTATATGAGAAACTAAAAGAATAGATTAACTGTGTCCTAACAACATCTGAAGGTGTTAACTAAAAACCGTAGTCCACAGAAATTACTTCAGAAGAAATGAAAAACACACCAGGAACTTGTTTAGACAATAGAATTTTTTCTCTCACAGTTCTGGAGGCAGGGAGTGTGAGATCCAGGCGTTGGCAGGTTTGGTTTCTCTTGAGGCCTCTCTCCTTGGCTTGCAGATAGCTGCCTCTCGCTGCTGTGTCCTCACATGGTCTTTCCTCTGGCACACCCCCCCCCCCCCGTTGTGTCTTCTTATAAGGACACTGTCCTATTGGATTAGGTCCCTACCCTTATGGCCTCACTTAACCTTAATCATCTCTTTAAAAAACCCTGCCTTTAGCCCAGCTGGTGTGGCTCAGTGGTTGAGCGTCAACCTATGAACCAGGATGTCACCATTTGAGATCCAATCAGGGCACATGGCCAGATTGTGGGCTCGATCCCCAGTATGGGGCATGCAGGAGGGAGCCGATCCACGATTCTCTCTCATCATTGATGTTTCTCTCTCTCCCTCTCCCTTCCTCTCTGAAATCAATAAAAATATTAAATAATAATAATAATAAAATCCCTACCTGTAAATTTAGTCACACTGGAGTTTAAGGCTCCAACATGTGAATTTGGGGGAATGCAAGTGAGTCTGTAACAGTACCGACAGTGAGTGCTTTGTCTACTGTTGGCAGAGGCTGAGCGCCTACTTTCCCAGAAATTCTCCAGTGACATGACCACCAAATAACATGGTGCTAAAGATCCCTTTCAACTCTAAGATGTTACACCTGTGACAGGTACTGAACACAGGTCATGTGTATCTTCACAGCTTCCACCAGGAGCTGCAGAGAAGGCGGCATGGGAAAGGGATTGCGTCTGAGGCAGCCGGGAAAAGGCTGACATTGGGGTGGGCTTTAGGCTCTGCAGACACTTTAACTACATGTCATATTGCATCATAACCCGTGCCCATGATGCTGTTGACACTCGCTGCTTGTCTTTGTGTCGGGATATTTGTGACCTCATATATTTTCCACGATGACTGGTTCGTGGGTTGAACTAGTAGTTATGAGGGCTGGGGCTGTCAGCAATAGTGAGAGTTTGGAGTCTCTCAAATGGACTTTGACAGCGTGAAATGTCAATTCAGGAAAAGACTGAGTGGAAGCCACAGTCTAGCTAAAAATGATACTGGTTTTAATTATGAAAAGTTATAAATGCTATTGAAGATCATCCTACCATATGACCATCTTACCATACTGGTAGAAACTCTTAATATTTTGTATCATTCATCAGCAGTGAATGTTATATTCTTAAATTTTTGGTAATGTTACAAGTGAAAATTTATTTTCATTTGCACATTTAGCTACTAGTTATAGGGAATACTGCATAATTATTAGTCAATCATAGTTTGCCTTAATGTATCTGATCACAGTCTTGATGAGAAAAAACTCAGTGTAGCTAGAAATATGTTAAAACTTCTTCAAGAGCAACATTTCATATCCTGTTTTTCCTGGTTTCAGTCATCTGCACCACTTAACATTCTTTACCTTCTGCACTATCAAAACTTCCTTGATACCTTGGCTTAAGCTCCCCTCCTTAATGTTCAAAGTGTCAGCATTTTTTTCTTACTCCTACTTCATTTCCTTGTAGCTTCCTTTAAAGTTGCTGCAGAGAACCAACATTCTTCTGTGTTGCGTAGCCAATGGTTCTCACAGCCATGGAGGGTGTAGGAAGAGTAAATGAGATGCCCTTCAATTCAGAAGCCACTTAGCATCTAGGTGGTTGGAATTTTTTTCTTCTTCTTCCTCTTAAATAGGAAGCATTAAAAGTCAAAGGCATTGCTGCACCTTGAGTTAGTACAAAATATATTTAAAAATGCATACAGTTCAGATTTTTTGCCTTGCATAGGCCATAAGCTAGTAGTATGGTGGGTCACTCATGACACTGAAAAATGAGTCCAGTTAGGGAACCTCCCGAAGGCTGTTGATGTTTGCGATAATAAATAGCACACACTTTAAGTCAAACTTTTTTCATTCTGTATTCAAAGGTAATGGATTTTTCGTAACCATAGTAACCTTGGCGTATTTCTGGATAAATACATGAGGTATATACATTCTAGTTTTATTTTTGAATATAAACTACCGCATTATGTATTACTAATAATATGAAAAATAGGATGTAGGTTAGTATAATGACAGCTTAAACTAGTATGCATTTTTCTTCTGCAAAAAATAAATATTTATCAAAAGTATAGGTTCAATTAATTTTTCCCCAGTTTTGTAGTATTCCGGTGGTGCCATTTATCTTTTTTTGCAAGATCTCCATTAATCTCTTGTTTCTATCCCATAAAAGATTTTTAAGAATTTTGAGGTAGAAACAATTGCCTTAAAGCTTATGATTAAAAACATTATGGAAAGATTGAAGGACCTATATTGGTCTCACCAACAGAGCTATTGTGGGCCACTTAAGATGTGTGTATACAGGATGTTCATAAATAGGTACCAAAAAAAGCCACCTTTTGTCTATTCAACATACTGGGATTGTTTCAAAGTTCAGGCTAGACAGCATTCTGATCGATGATGACTATCCAAACGGTAGCCAACCAGATCATTCTCATTTAAATGAGCACCCTACCAGAAACTGGCAATCTTTAAGAAGTTTGTGAGATGTCTCAGAGAAGTCTACAAAGTTTTTAGAAGCAAGGATAGCAAGATAGGGATAATCATGGATGTATTCACTGTGCCTGACAAGGAGGTTTATATGAGTTGCACTAACTGAACTGGTGAAGAGGGAGGAGTGATCCCTTCGGACAGTTCTTTTTTATTATTATTACATGAATTGTTTTTGGTTAATCCAACCTAAGACATTACTGCTTATGACTACTGGAACCCCAAACTGGAGGCTGGTCACTGGGATTTCTATTAAAACACACACACACACACACACACACACACACAAATCTGACACCAAACCATCACATATATTTCCTAGGGCATCACCTAACCAACAGTAGTGTTAAGGGTTGAATGAGTGCCTGATTTCAGAACCACGGAGAGCACCTTCAGGACCTGGGCTTCTGTCTGTAAGACTGAGGCATTAAGACAAAGATAATAGCAATGTAAGGTGTGTGTGTGTGTGTGTGTGTGTGTGTGTGTGTGTGTGTGTGAGAGAGAGAGAGAGAGAGAGAGAGAGAGAGAGAGAGAGAGAGAGGAAAAGGAGAGAGAGGAGAGAGGAAAAGCAGATGAATTTCTGGTAAAGTCAGATAGGCAATAAATATTTATATCTTTGAGCAACCAAAAGTGCTAAACCTGCTTCTGTCTTATTTGCCAAGGTCAAACAGAATCACGCATAAACAGCAAAATGGAGATGTTCAGCTTGAACCATCCACACACTTAAGTCTTATGGTGAGAAATTTATTGTAGAAGAAGCTATATTGCTTATGGCACAATAAAAAACAAAAACACTGAAAGGTCAGGAACTTCTAACCCAGCATTATGAGGAACCTTATCAACACTACAGACTCGAACTGAATCGTATTCATTCATACTGACGGCTTCCAAGACATCTTTTTCTGCACAAAATAAAGCCTCACTCTAACCTTGATATTTCCCTTAATCCGGGCTTTCTGGATGCCACAGTGCTGCTGTGCGTCTGAATCACTCCTCTTACGTAGAGCAGTGTTACTGAGGGGAACACTGTTGATGGGCTAGTACTTGTGTTCTTAGTGCGTAAGGCCGGGTATTCGTAGGGTGGAATATATGAGGGTGTTCAGGTAAGGCAGTGATCTCATCTATGAGTCACTGTGCCTCTCTCTCACCAACTAAGTCACACTTGTGCCCTTTGTATGTCACAGAGATAGAGCGTCACATTAGACAAAGTCTAAGGAACGTTGAGGATGCAAGGGGAAAAGCTTAAACTACGAAAAGCAGCGAGAGCCTGCAGAAGCCAAGTTGCCAAGTCAGTGACCAGACTCCAGGAGGGTTTGCTCAGGGCTGAGCTACACCCTAGATCCTTGGGTTGATGAGCAGTGGCTGCATTATTCTCAGGAGCCACGTCCACTTAGTAATAGTGTCAAGCGAAATAGAACAATGAGTATAGAGTGTGCACATATCAGCTGTGCTTCTCTGTAGACGACTTATCCAGGTGTCATTCTTACTCGGAGATCCTTCTGCAATGCGAGTGCACCAGCATGTGAATAAATGAAATACGTGTAATGCAGATGTTAATGTATGTACCCAAGTGTTTACCTGGGTTCTGTTCACCTAACTAATGAGCATCACTCTCTTCAGTGGTAGGAAGGGTCATGTGTCTGTAAGGCTTTCAGAGGGAGAGAATGAAGAACGTCCCGTTCGGAAAGGAGTGGAGTTCAAGCCTGAAAGGGTAATGGAATGTGTCCTCCTGTTGAGAGCTTTGCAGACAGAGGCTGCCTGCTATTTTGAAAATTTTGAGAGCAGCCATTAATTTTTAATTTATTTTTTAAAAACATCTTGAGATATAAATTCATTCTGAGAAGTGAAAGTATCTTAAATATACAGTGTGGTGACTCTCAAACTGACCGTATATATGGAGCCATCACCCAAAGCAAGAAACAGAGCTGTGTCAGCAACCCAGGAACCCCTCATTTTATCTCCCAGGGCTTATCTCCTGACTCAGGGGGCTTATCTCCTGACTCAGGTGACTGCTCTCCTGACCGTTAACAGCACAAATTAATTTTCGCCTCATTTGTCATTAATATGAGTGGAATCAAACAGTAAGTCCTCTTCTGTCCCTGGCCTCTTTGGAGGATGTAGGTGGGAGAGGGAGTTAGTGGAAGGATCTTGGGTTCCTTGTGCCTGTGTGTGAGCCCGCAGACTTCAGGACAGTTGCTCTGATAACTGAGAACATCAATTTAGTTTCCCCACCTTCCAGAAAGTCATTGGAACATTTGTAAAATGAAACATCCATCTCTTTCTTCAAGTCCAACATCTAAGTCAAAAAATAATTATAGAAAGGCTTTATCTATGAAATTAGAATTGAAACACAACAACACTGGCCTGTGTGCACCAGCAAAAAACTTCCTAAATGTCCAATAATTGAATATTGTGCAGCCATATGGCTTATGAGGCTGTGGAGGAATATTTAATAATAATGTGAAAAACAAATATTTTAACAGGCACTATGTAATGCATGAGTCAGTTTTTGTCAAATGTGTATGTGTTAGATGTATACATACACATGACTGTGCTTACGTACATACATGGACACACACCAGTGTTAACAGTGGTTGTCTCCAAGCAATGGGATTCTAGTCTCTCGTTTTCTTTCCTGTGAGGGGGTCTTAATCTTTTAAACTCTCTCTAGGTTGGATTAGTAAACAGCATTTTTATGGTATTTTCCCCAATGTTAATATATATGATAAAATTGATATAAAGAATGACTATTCTAGGAATCTGGTGGCTTTTACCTATTAATGCTTGTAGTTTTCCCTAGTTTGTATCTTGATATTTAATGACGTTGCCCACCTTGTTTCCTTCTAGTCAGGAGCAAGTACAGTATTCTCCATACATGCAGTGCTGTCTACCACCATCACCAAAACAGTGCATGTATGTGATGCTATACTTCAATTCCCATGTCTTCCTGTGATTCATAGAATCTTTTATATTATTTTCTACATATGTCTATATTACTTGAATGTGTTGTCTTTCAATATTAACTTAGTTTAAAGAGGATAAATCTTGATTCAACACGGGAATGTCAGTGTATTGAGTGCAGTTGTTATGCCATTATTATTTCATAATCTTCATAGTATGTGCCATAAGAATAAGGATTCAATCGGCATCTAATAAGCTCTTAGTGAACTAAGTTGCGATGAATTGAATTAAATTGAAGAAAGACTGAGAATAAGCGAATTAATATTTTCAAGTAAATGGCAACAAATACCAATGCATAATTCAGAGGTAATTAATATGCTAAATGTGGTAAACAGTTCTAATGAGGTAGGATGTTCCTGTAGCTTCGTAGAATTTTTCATTGAATTATCCAATAGGTAGCAGTATTTTTTTGGTAAATTACTTGTCTTAGTTTGCTCGGGCTGCCATGACGGGAACACACGCTGCAGAAATGCACTGTCACCGATGCTAGAGGCTGGAAGTCAGGTCACTGTGGGCAGGTGGGCTCCCTCTGAGGGCTGTGCGGGAGCTTCCACTCCCTGCCTCTCCCCGAGCTCCTGGGGTTGGCGGGGCCTCCTTGGCGCTCCGTGACTTGTGGACACATCTTCCCAATCAGTGCCCACCTTCCTCTTCATCAGGCTTTCTCCTTGTGTGCTGCCTGTGTTCCAATTTCCCCTTTGTATAAAGACACGTCATCCTGGAATAGAGCCCGCCCTAATGACTCATCTTAACTCATTATGGCTGTGAAATCCTGTCTTCAAACCAGGTCACCTTCGGAGGTGCTGGGGGCTAGGGTTTCAGTGTATGAATTTGGGGAGAAGACTTCAGCCTGTAAGTGTATGTACTTGGTGCTGTGACCAGTATCACTCTAAACCTTCCCTCCAATACCTAAAAACTGTTAAAGAAGATAAGGCCTCTAGATATTAAACCTTTGTCAGAGCGGCTGTTTTCCAGTATCTTCAGAGGGTGGTATTACATATGTGATTGAGATTTTTTCAGCTTTCCTGAAATCATTTCCACTTCCATTGCTTCCATAGAAATAGATACAACTATTTATGTTTTCCAGTCAGCGGTCATTTATGTAGGGGGTGTAAGAACAAAGGAGATAATTGGGAAGAGAAAGCATCACCAAGGAAGTGCACTGTTGGAGGCTTTAGAGGATCAGAACTAAAAAACAGGAAGGCCTGCTGGCGTGGCTCAGTGGCTGAGCGCTGACCTGTGAACCAGGAGGACACAGTTCGATTCCCTGTCAGGGCACATGCCCAGGTTTCGGGCTTGATCCCCAGAAGGGGGCGTACAGGAGGCAGCCAATCAACAATTCTTTCCCATCCTTGATGTTTCTCTTTCCCTCCTTTCCTCCCTCCCTCCCTCCATCCATCTCTGAAATCAATAAAAAAATATTTTAAACACACACACACAAAACACACACACACACAATATGAGGCCTAAGGACCAGGGTAGAATGGTCAATGGCACAGAGCTCTGCATCTCATGAAAATGAAGTCACAGTTTCGTGTGACTAAGGCCCTGGGGAAGTGGTCCAGGGCAGTGAGAGACAAGATGGGAGTCATTATCAGAGGTGCTGCAGGTGTGTTCAGGTGTTTGCACTTTGTTCTCAGGCAAAGGAGAAGCACCGAAGGATTTTTAGAATTCAGGTGGCATGAGCTGATCTGTGTATTTGAAAATAAATAATCAAAGTATTACATTAATCTGAAATAGTCACAGGTGCACCTATACAGCTGTTGTCTCCATTCATTGGATGAAAGGACAAGTAGGTTAGGACTTAAATGCAGGAAGCTAATTGGACTTAACAATGCAGATGGCCCAGGAAGGGGAGGAGGAGAGAGGAGCCTTAGTGTGGATTTGTTAACAGATCTATTGTATTACATTTCTGTGCATCAGTCAGTGTAAACTAAAATCTCCTTATTTTATATCCTTTTAAATGGTGTTTAAATATTCCCTGACAACACAGTCTGCTAAAGTATTAGTCCTTGGTGCAGATTTCCATTGACCTTGTTGCAGAGACTAAGCCGAAAACTGTGCTTTTGGAGGGGCCTCGATTACAGAGTAAAGCCCAATGACCTCCTTATGCAACCACATCTGGACACACTTTGTCTTCCTATCTGATTTAGAAAATTCAGCAAACTATAGAAGAATACCTCTATTAACAAACTGACGTCTCACATAATTGGGCTGTCCTCTCTCTAAAATTAAAGGCAAAGAGAGATTAAAACCTCTCAACTGTAAATGATACAGTGAAGTATCAGTATATAGACATCAGGGATATTCAATGAATTTAGTTGCATTGAATACGTAAGAAGAAAAAAAGGCGAAGCGTAAACTCAAAGTATTCTTTCCTTGTAGCTAACTTTTTCAATATTTTTTACTGTTTTTAGTGCATCTATATAAACCCTTGAGTTCCCTAAATAGTGAAATTCTTTTTTTATTAATTATTTTCAAAATAGTATCTCTGTGTCGTAGATACAAAAGAATAATTAAGGCCCAGGAAGGCTCAGGTTCCTTCTTTTAGTAAAGGGTGGACTCTGATGAAACTGAAAAGAGTTTGTTTTTTCTTCCTTCACCTACGTACTAAATAGCTATCTTAAATTGTAAACGCCTTTTATAATGTATTTGATTTTATCCTTGGAAAAAGTAGGAACGGTTCAGAAGCAATGGTTACTGTTCATTCTTGGTTTTGCAAAGTTAACATTGTCATTGGTCCTGACTGTTTCAGTTGCACATGATGGTACTCCAAGGATTTCATTATTGGGTTTTTGTTTGGTTGGTTTTTTTTGTTTTGTTTGTAAAGGGATCCGTTCTCTATTGTAACACGTGGGCTTTCTCGGTGGATGGGAGGGAGTACATGGTCAGCAGCCACTCTGAATTCATGCCCTTCCGGCTGGGAAATTGCCCAATTCCAGATTGAAAAATACTGGGGAACGATGCTGATTGGTCCATCTTGGAGCATTCGTACAAATTTGGGGTCAAAAAAGCAGGATCTGGGTTCTAGAAGAAAGTAGAAAGAAAAATATAGCCAGTGAGGAAATTATTATGAGCCTGAATACCAACCCAATGTAGTTCATTTGTTAAATTTACCAATATTAGACTCTTACTGCCCATAAAGCCTCAGTCTTACTTGGATATTTTTATGAGTGCAGTTTGTCACTGTATATCTTTGGAAGTCATCCAACTCTACTGTCTGCCTGTTTTCTTTCTTTCCTCTGAGCCTTTAAGCTACACAATGGTACAAAACGGTTAAACAAGTTTATCCCCATTTTGTAGGTAAGGAAATAGGGCCTCAGAAAACTTACTTGATTTGCCTGTTTTCATGAGGTTGGTCGATGATAACAGCTAGGACTAGAATTGTGGTGCTCTGATCATTTTCTGACTCCCAAATCACAACTCTCAACTAGATAAGTTTAAAGTGAAGAAAGGATGGGAAATTCCCTGACATTGTGATATTCAGTGGTGTCAGAATATTAACACGCCATGTATGTGTCCATCACATCATCTGTGTATTCTTTAAGACAACACATCAGTTAAAGTGTCTCATTCCAAGGGGAGCTTTAATTTTGTAAGTTTCAAGCAAGCCTACGGATTTTAAATGGGGACCGTCTGACATTGTGCCCGCATGCATTGAGGAGATACAGTAGGAAGCTATCGGTCTGCAGCATGTGGTCTTGAGGGTAGAAATGAGCCATGTCTTCAGAGTCAGTCATGAAAAGCTATGCGTGGAAACTGGGGTTTGCACAACTCCCTGCTGCATGACCTCCTATCTTCCTTATTTCAGTCAACCACAGACATGAAAGAATAATCTACCCTTTTAATCCTCTCATAGAAATGGTAGCTTGCTAGAGCTGCCATGAGAAAATTTCAGGCTGGGGGGCTTAGGTAACAGGAATTTATTCTCTCACAGTCTCGGGGACCCGAGGTCCCAGATCAAGGTGTCAGCGAGTTTGTTCCTCTGGAGGCCTCTCGCCTTGGCTTGCAGATGGCCAGCTTCTGGCCACGTCCTCACATGTCTGCCCTCTCCGAGTGCGCATCCCTGGTGTCCGTGTGGCCAGCTTTCCTCCTCTTGTAAGGACACTGGAATTTGTCCTTAGGAGGGAAAATTAGATTAGGACCCACACTAAAGGCCTCAATTTAATTTAACCATCTCTTCAAAAACCCTATCTCCAAATGCAGCCACTTTCGGAGGAACTGGGGGTTAGGGGTTCCACATATGAATTTTGGAGGGATACTCTCAGGAGTAACAATAGGTATTCTTTGCAATGACCGCATATAGCTATGTGCCAAAGTAGTAAAAATTAAACATTTACCTGTTTGTTTCTTTTGGAGAATAATGCCTCAGGAATATTAGAACAAAATATTTTCACAAATGCTGATTTGTGGTTCTTTCATTCATTAACTTACCCACCCATGATTCATAGATCTGTCTTCTGTGTTCTGAAACTGGGGCAATATATTAGTGTCTGAGTGAGGAGTCGTCGGGTGCTGTGGGACACGTGTGGGCTTCTGTTTCCATCTCTGAGTTCCCATCTCTCATATCAGTGAGCATCCTCTACCCAAATTATCGGTTGGCTTGCTTGTTTTTTCCACTAGACTGTGAGTGGCTGGAGGGTATTCTGTCCTGAAGACATGGAAGGGTATATGCATATAGGGCACAAAAAACAACAAAGGTTGTTTTAACAATGAAGGACTGAAGGCATCATTTTCCCCCAGTTATTATAAAACTAGACGCTATGTGGAGGATGTGTCAGAATAGCAATTGGTATTTAGAGGGACGTTCAACACAGAGTAATTGGTCTGAGACTGACAGCCAGGCATAGTTGATTGGTAACAGAGAAGTGACATGTGACCCCAGTGCTTGCCATCCATTGGGTACACATTTTATTCCTATTTCTCCATGTGGCACAAGTATTAAGACTATTGCAAAGCTCATAAGCACAGAATTTATGCTAAACCTGTGAGAGGGGCCATCCCATGGCTACAAATATGACTCATTTCATGCTATTAAAGTTTGTAAAGATTGATCAGTTATTTTTCACATTTATAGTCATGATCTAATTAAATCCAATGTAATGACAACCAAAATATTGGTACCTATTTAAACATAAAATAGTTGTTTTTACTTTAAGTGGGAAATTTTGGGTGAGTGTAAGAGAATGATTTAAGATTCAGACAAAGGCTTGTTTATTAAGAACCTCATCCCTGTGTTTACTGTACTTCACAGTTACATTGAAACCTAGAATGGTAAAAAGAGAGTTTGGGGGGAAAAAACAAAACTTAAAATTCCAATAGCGTGTAGGGAAGTTTGTTTCCTACATCCCAACTTTTAAAGGCTATTTTGCAAAGATGCTATTCTTGTATTGCCCTCTCTACATTTTTTCTGCCCTATTGTGGAAATATATACAAGTCCAGCAACTCCTAGGGAAATACTACCGAATTTGCAAATATTTGAATATTTATCTCCTGTGGGAAGATTAGAAAGTCACTCTCTGGCCCTTGTGTAGCTCTACTGTGCAAACGTCAAGAGGATACAGCCCATAAATTCTATTAGCTCGGAACTCTGGGTGTCAAAAATACACGATTTAGATAATATTAGGAGATTTCCCCCTCACTGAATCACTGCTATAAAGTTAAACTTGGTCTTCAAAATATAAATCAAATGAATGTTTTCTGTAAAGCTACAGACCTTTAGTGTCTGTCAACTGAACTTCCACACACCTTTGAGTATTCATTTCTCAAATTCAGCAGCATGTATAGAATTCCTAAAATCTGAGCATTTGGGGAGTTAATAGTAAAATATTAATGCTAATATACGTTATCTTCAATTTTGTGTCCCTAAGTAGTTTGGCGCTAATATCTTCATTGTAATTTGTTGTTAATCAGTGAAACTTGAGCTCTTCCTGAAATTAGTTCTTTTTTATAAGTAGCAGTGCAGACCCCATCATAGAAGATCCACTATAATTTGTAATTTTGCACAAAAATTCTCAAATCATTTGCCATTTTATATTGTAAGCAGTATAAAATAAAGTGGCTTAGAATCATTGGTACATACTACATATCTATACCCCATAACAGGGGTCCTCAAACTACAGCCCGCAGGCCACATGCAAATACAAATATTGTATTTGTTCCTGTTTTGTTTTTTTTTTACTTCAAAATAAGATATGTGCAGTGTGCATAGGAATTTGTTCATAGTTTTTTTTAAAAAAACTATAGTCCGGCCCTCCCACGGTCTGAGGGACAGTAAATTGGCCCCCTGTTTAAAAAGTTTGAGGACCCCTGCCCTATAAGCCACAGCATCTCTGAAGTTTGGAAGACCTAACCCAGAGCAAAGTGTAATTCAAAAGACATAGCTTGTACACACCTTATTATCTGCTATATCTCAGCATAGAAAATACATGGCAGATGCCCAACATATATTTGTGGAGTGAATAAATAAATGGCATAAAAGCTATTTCTGAATGTGAGCTGTGAGCATTTATAAAATTCAAAAGCCAGTTATTAATTCTATCTCTCATTATCCAGAAGCAAGGTATATGGTAGAGGTGTAGTGTGAGGTGTGTGTGTGTGTGTGTGTGTGTGTGTGTGTGTGTGTGTGTAGGAGGGAGGGGAGCAGGGAGAGAGAAAGAGAACAGGGATACTGCTCTAGGGTTATATTATCATAAAAGCAACCAATAAAAAAAAAACAATCTTGGGCTCAATATGCTATAATTTATTGTAAATTGGGTATTGGGGGTACTCAGGAATCCAGACTGGAAGACAACTGGTTAAGAATGCTGTCGGCCTAAGGAGTTTTACATGGAAGCCTTTGAACTCACCAGCCAAAGAAGAGGAGAGAACAGGGGGAGCACAGTTCATCACTAGCACAATGACAGTAGTAGTTCCCTTTCCCCTCCGAACGCGTGATTGTCAACTCCTAGCTGGTTGGGCTCCCCAGCATGCGCCACCAGTTACTATCTGATGGAGGCACCTGGTCATTTGCTTATAGTTAGTTTTCTTGTTGCAATAGTTTTTTTACTATTCAACCATCAGGAGTGTCCAAAGTATAGAGTTGTAAGGGGATACCTATGAGACCAAGAATTCTTGTTCTCAGAGTGCCAATAGCGCCGTGGGTACTCGTGATTGGCATAAGGATGTTCACGAGAGAGACTTGTTTTTTGTGTGTGTTTTTTTAAAGGCAGCTAAGTAGTGCACATACTAAGCCCACATTAAGGAGAATCAGAAGAGGCTCTGTGAATAATATACACTTTGAACAAGGTTTTTATGAGAGGGGTTTATGTGGATCTCTATGGCGAGGCGGAAAACATTGTGAGCAAAAACCAAAAACGTGTTGAGTTGAGAATATAGTTTGGGTGCAGGGTTATAGATAAGCACTTACTAGGGCAAAGTGAGTCCAACTCTGCCAGTTAGTTTGAAGGGACGGAACCGGATGTTGGTGATGGGTAATTGCTCACCTGGTTAGAGAAAAGCCTGGTCCAGATGAAGGCTTTTATGAGGAGCAGAAGAACAATGGTGTTCAGGCTAAAGAAAGCCTGTGTTTTTTATTAATTATAAGGTCAGACTCTGAGTTTTCTGGACCCAAAAATCAATTGATAAGCTCAAACAGAGAGAGCTGTGGACAGGGAAAAACAGGGCAGAATGAACAACTTGACCTTCCACGTGCTTTTTGTGGGGCCCATTGCTCTCCTGATGTCTGTAGAAAACACACCACCTACTAGGTCGACCACCCAGACTGTGTTCTCATTGGACCTTAACCGAGAAGTGATTCTCAAGATGGAATTCCTAATGACAGAGGAGCCGTGGTCACTAGTGGCCAAATTGTTCCAACATTTAAGAATATTTTTTTTTTTATTTCAGAGAGGAAGGGAGAGGGAGAAAGAGAGAGAGAAACATCCATGATGAGAGAGAATTATTGATTGACTGCCTCCTGCACTCTCCCTGCTGGGGATCCAGCCTGCAACCCGGGCTGGTGCCCTGACCGGGAATTGAACCATGAACTCCTGGTTCCCATAGGTTGACGCTCAGCCACTGAGCCACGCTGGCCTAGCTGTTCCAACATTTTTAACACCCAGGTGATGACTCCTGAGAAGAGGGGACAAAATCAGGAAGAAGCTCTATTTTTTACTTGGAAGTTGTTAGAAAAACGACTTGATAAAGTGCATTAGATCATAAAGATGCAAGAACTGCCACGGGAGACACCAATAAGAAGATATACATTTCTCAGTTTACACCAGGAGTTAAAAGAAAATCATTGCCTACTTATTGGTTCATTTTGTAAATTGAGATCAATGAAATTCTCTGAACAACAGCATGAAATCAATCGTAAAACAGCATATAATTCATGGCCAGTATTGTAAATTATAGTTTGCTCGACAGTAATCGGTGAGGTTTCCATGCGCTGGGGTGCATTTCCGTGTAACACGTCTCAGGATGATGCCTGTGGATCCATTTCTGATACATATCAGAGCGATCTGTTTTTCCCTGTCCACAGCTCTCTCTGTTTGAGCTTATGCAAACGCTGCAATCAGGCAAATGGAAAACAAGATGGTTTTGTTAAGGGGCTTGATGAACAGTGGCCGTACGTTTTCAGGGTTCCCCCACCCTCCAGTGGCTGCGCTCAGATTTGTGTACATACCTGCAATTGTTTGAATCCATTGATCCATCACCTTGCCCTTGAAGGGCCTGATCACATCTGTGGAGACAGATTACCAAATCAGTTGCAGTTCGGCAGGGAGGAGAGAGTTACTATTATATTCCTCTTGGCTTTCAACATGAAATTGATGGTTTTGCTTAGGGCTTTACCCCCAAAGAATGCCTTAGTCCTGCTTCCCTTGGAACCACGTTTTCACTTTCTCAAAATAACTCTGTAAAAAAGAATCACCCGTGTCAATCGTCCCTTTTTCACCTAGCTACCCTCCTCCCCCAACCTGGAAACTCCTCTTTTCTTGCCAAGTTTTCCTTTCTCTCTTCCTCACCATCACCTCCCACTTTCCCAGTCCAGCCACCTGTGCAGCTCCCTCTAACATGTATCATGTGAGGCTCCATCCCCTTCTTTTTTTCATGCCTCATTATTCAAAGGACACGAGTGACACTTCATCTTCTTATGGAAATACATGAAGAATAATCCACTTCGGGGTGGACAGCGCAGGCATAAAAATGACTCGGAAGTCAAAAAAGCTATTTAATCAAAGACTGGCTTTCTTTGTACTGTTGAGTTTATAGTTTTCAAATTTTCCCATTCCAAAGGAAATCCTCAGTTCCTATTGTATCAGATTTCCCATAAGGATTTTTTTGTGAATTAATTCATTTTAAAAAAATCCAATGGGATAGAACACTTTAATTCTGCATAGGATTGGAAATCTTGGGTGTGGTTATCAAAAGCATGAATAAAGGGCAGAATGAGCATGAAGCATTATAAATCTCAGTCAATAAGACATAGCTATGTCTGTATTTCTATGAATATCTGTATTTTTAATTCTGTAACTCAACCTCATATATGTGATGTTATGCCTACAGTCCCTCTCAGGGTCCCTCCTGTCCTTTGAAGGTGTGACAGCTTGCAGGGTCATAGACAGTTTTCGGTATTTGGGTGTGGCCATTCATGATGCTTCATTCTCTGTGCAAAGGGGTCGCTAATGAGATCCCCCCTCAGACCCAGGAGGTCTCGTCATTGCTCCCGTATCACACTTGGGGAACTGAACTCTCAGCAGTGCTTTCTGTGGCCCCGTCCTGCTGCACACACCAAGGTATTTTTTTTTCTGGGTCCGTCTGCTGCCTGGGACTCTATCTTACAACCAAGTGTCACAACCCCTCATCCCAAGATCCTGCACTTCCCTGTCTCCTTCCTTCTTCCCTCCTTCATTCCATCTGGGGTGTTTGACGTGGAGGAAGGGAGGGTCTGTGCCCTTTTTGTTTCTCCTGATCGTTAAATCTAAACCCCCAGTGCCCTCCTATGGCTGTGTAGAGGGGTTCTCTCTGCTTTCTGACCAGTCACATTCTGTTTCACGTATAGTACCTATTTTATAGGTAAATGCAGAATTAATAATTTAATGGATGGACATTTAGAGGAGACTATAACTGAGGGAAAGGCATAGGGGTAGGGGTAGGGAAGAGCAGAAAGGGAAAACCATATTGATATTTATGACAATCATATTGATCTTGACCGCATGGCACAGATACCAAATATTATAGAGGTTCAGAAAGAGCTGGACCCGAGGACTTCAATTTGAGACCTCACTTGGTTCCTCCAGATTTGCCCAAACCATGGAAAGAGAAAAAAATAAAGAGGTCAGTACAACGAAGGAAGAAACAAGGGAATAAGACAGTTATCACCGAGGAGTGCCAAGGGTCCAGCTCATATTGGAAAAGGTAAAAGTGTAGTGGACTCTTCAGCATGTTCAGCAATGTCTCTCAGTCACACCACACAGATATGAGAAGATGATACGGGAAGACTTATCCCAGGCTAGGGACTGAGGCAGCAGATACAGAAGAGCCTTGAGGAGGTGAGGTGTCCTAGAGACCTGGAAAACATGACTTTGAAATGAGCCATCGAAGATCATGGCAAGGGAAATGCAGATGTTGTGAATACTCTGGAAATGAGAGACTGTGTGGTAGCAAAGGAGGGACTGCATTAACGTGACAAATGGACGGGGTGGGAGGTCTCCAGTCTGGTCAGACAGGGTAGATTTTAAATTAAGAGGCTAGGAAATGGTTCTGGAGGTGATCAGGTAGTGGGTCTAACCGTGCCGGGTGGTGAAAAATGCAGTGGGATGAAGGGCATTCCATGTGAGGAAGTGCAAGTGGAGCCAGATTCGGGGATGAGTCATTACTGAGGATGTTGAAGTTGCCAAAAAGGTGAAAAAATAGAAAAGGGGAGGGGTATGATTGAAATGGAAACCAAGCCAAAGTGTGACATAGGAGGTGTAACAGTGCCAACTGGGTCCTGGGCATACATTTTCTTAAATATTGAATTGATATTGATAAACAGTGGCTGTGTTTTCTCCATCTGTGATATACATGTAAACCTTAGAAAATTTGAAAATATATGTAATAAATCATCCATGTGTCCTCACTCAGAGAGAACCACTGTTCACATTTTGGCATCCCTTTATCCCCTGTTCGTTTTTTGGTCATCCCTGCCCCGAGGATATTTTTCCATTGATTTTTAAAGAGAGTGTAAGGGAGGGAGGGAGAGGAGAGAGAGAAATATCTATGTGAGAGAGAGAGAGACATCAATTGGTTACCTCCCAAACACTCCCTAATCGGGGCTGGGGACCAAACCTGCAACCCAGGTACGTGCAATCCAGCCAAGTACATGCCCTCGATGAGAAGTTGAACCTGCGACCCTGTGTATGCATGTGCCGATGTTCTAACCACTGAGCCCATGGGTCAGGGCTCCTGTTTTGTGTGTGTGTTTTATGAAGCATTTGTGTTTGAGAATTCTTTTTAGGAATTCAGACAAGCACAGAAATATGACTGATGTTTACATCTTGGTAAATTTGACAGGACTTTGGTGAGATTCATTCAATAAAATAATTGAGTCCCCGTGAAAAGGGGGTACTGAGGATATTTTAGAAATGAATTAGTAAATTACAGAATAGTTTATTCTAACACATGTATTCAAAACCTATAATGTGTCAGGCATTGTGCTAGATACAGAGGATGCAAAATGAATGTAGCACCGTTCCTGCCCTTACAGAGTTCACTCTGAGGGCTCGAATAAACAGAATAAAAGTCATAGAAACAGATCCTGATGTCGGCATTGTGAGCGCTGTGCTGAAGGTGTGTGCAAACACCTTGGGAGGGAAGGAGAGGATAATAGCTCCATCTTGTGCCAGAGGTCACGGCAGGGTGTGTCAGGGCAGCTGCAGAAAGAAACGGGCATTGGCACTGAGACTGGGCAGCTTGAAGGTCAAATAATAGTTGCTCAGGTGGAGAAGAAAAGAAAGGAATTCAGCCGAAGGAATGACAAGTTCAAAGTCATTGTTACAAGCTCTGTATTTGAATTTCAAAAGCAACTCCTGTAGTCTTCAAATATGTTTTTAAAATTATTTAAATGTCTCATTTATTTTTTAACAGAGTCACTGAACTAAGGCTAAACTCAGAAACCGATTTACCTGGCCAGGGACATTCAAAAAAACAGTCAAATTGTTCAAATGAAAAGTGAAGCCAAGAGTTTGACTGACACCTGTCTATTTTAAAATAACCATCACATATTTAAGGGGTGAAACAGACTCTGTTTTATTGGCATCAGTTTTGATGGCTATCGATTCTTATTTGAAGCTTTCCTTTCGCCGTTCTAAGAAGTAGGGACGTAGAGGAGGAGTGAGATCTTGGGAATAAAAAGTCTGATTGCAAATGCGTTCTTGTTTCCTGCACCCCCTAGATTTAGCAGTGTTCTCGCCCCACCAGTTTCTGCTGTGTGCCTGCACACATGTGGGATGCGCGAACAGCTCCCTGGTGATGCTGTACACGGCACAGCTGCCACCGGAACACGTGACTCCCCCGATTCTGACCGTCCTGGATTCCAGAACTATAAACGCACAGTGAGTAGCAATATTGTTTGTCACACGGGGTTCATGCAGGAATCCCAGTGCGTTCAATCAAGGGAAGGGCTTGTGACATAGAATTAATTTCATTGTGATTAAATGCATAGGAGTGATTAGTTCAGTGGTGCTGGGAACCTTTGATTATCCCTTGCCAAGTTAATTTCCATTTTGTCTTTATGCAATCAGGCCGAGCTACATGTGTACACAGCTTCTGTGCAAACTTCACGGAGGGGGAAACTGACCACTTACCCGGCCGCCTTGAGCTTTTTAGATGAGAGGCATTGTTTGTGCTCGTTTGGAGTTAGCATAAATGTACATTTCCTTTATGAGGATAAACTGGGACCTCCGTGCTCCTTTGCAGTTGAAGTCAGAAAGGAACTTTCAGCTATAGGCAGGTTCAGATTATTTTTGATATTAGTAGTTTTTATCCATTTCCTAATAGAAGTGGTTCAAAGTATATTGCAGTACTGGGTTAAACCTCTCTTACCACCAGTTACTACTGTTTACATTCATCTCTCTCAGTCTCAATTTCTCATCTATGAAACAAGAGCTTGGGCTCAATAAATTAAGATATTCATTCAAACTGAAAAACATTACTCAATCCCATTGTCCCTAATCTGAACTCTCTCATTGGCTCTCCTTTTTGCCCTAAGCCAATCCCACAGTACTTACCCCAAAGATGTCCCACTACTGTAACTATTTCTCAATTTACCAATTTCTGTCTCTTCCATGACTTGCCCAGTTTGTGCTCACGAACACATTGGAACCCTTGTGTGGAATGCGCTCTACTCTTCCTACCAAATCCCACCCGTCTATGAAGGACTCAGTCATGCCTCTAAGTCACATGTCATCTCATTCGAGAAGTCTTACTGCACTATTTCAGCCCTTCTAATCCACAACTTCCCTGTATTCTAGAATTGCTTATTAACCGTTCCATCAATGCCCTTTTCAAGACTGTTATGTTATTCTCTCTCCCTCTCATTTCTCATAAGTGCTCCGGTGTATTACTTAGCCCAAATGTTGTTCTATGGCTTAAGTTCAAAATCAAATGCTCACCTGAGCAGTGTTGCTTAATTGGTTGAGCATTGACCCATGAACCAGGAGGTCACAGTTTGAGTCCCGGTCAAGGCACATGCCCTGGTTGCAGGCTCAATCCCCACAGGGGTGCATGCAGGAGGCAGCCGATTGATGATTCTCTCTCATCATTGATGTTTCTCTCTCCCTCTCCCTTCCTATCTCTCTAAAAATGCAGTAAAAACATTTTAAAATATTAAAAAATCAAATACTCAGACATTTTCATATTATTATCTAATCTATAATAATAAAAGTGTAATATGCTAATTAGGCCGGACGACCTTCCAAATGAAGCTGGGACTGTGAGGGAAGCCGGGTCCCAGGTGCCTGCTGGCAGCCAGAGGAAAGCCAGGTGCCAGAGGGAAGCTGGTGCCGGCAGCCAGGGGAAGGAAAGCCTAGTCTTGCACGGATTTTGTGCATTGGGCTTCTAGTTAAAATTATAAGTAACTAGAGAACAGGCACTATGCCTTATCTTCTTTATACCATTCAGAATAGACATTTAATAACTACTTGGTTGATGTTTTTTAAGTGAATCACTTTGAGTGTTCAGTGTGTATTTTTGCTGTGGCCTGAGTCCAGATTCACACCTGTCCTATAAAGGCTGTGCCCATCAGGCGTGACTTGAAGGAACGAGGATAATAATGCTGTACTTTTCCATTCCTAGGTGGAAACAACCAAGAAAACTAAATGGAATTCTGGAGCGCTATCTATTATATATTTCAAATCACATGCATGACTTTACCGTTTGGGATGTCGTCTATAACAGTACAGAGCTTTTTCAGGACCACACGCTACAGTACCTGTTGCCTGGCACCAAATATCTCCTCAAGCTGGGAGTAAGTTTGCTTTTCTCTATCACTTTCTCTGTCCCCTTCCTGTCTCTGCTGCTTCCCTTCCCTTTATTCCATCTTCTCTCCCTCCCTCACTTAAGAAAACAAGAACAAACCCAAAAAACCCTCATGTATCACTAGTCCCACTGAAAACTCACTTCAAGCTTAAATGTGAATGATGTTGATCTAATACACTTATTTCATATTATGCCAAATGATAGAATAACAATCTAAGTCAGTAGGTTTCCCAAATCTAATTTAGGATTATCAGAAATTCTTTTTTATTATTTGCAGAACGTCCTAAATGTTGAGGGCTTTTCCCAAAATGCTTAGATTAATAGGGTTATTTTCCCATGGAGCTTGTATTCATTTGAAAAACAATGCACAGTATGAAAATGTAGGTCTTATTTTTTCAATGAAGGTTTCAATGACCCCCCCACCCCAATATTGATCATTATTATATTCTGGTTTACATCACACTTCTATCTCAAAAGGACCATCACTTAATAAAACCATAGAACCAACATAGTTTACAGATTTCTGTAGAGAGACAATAGACTTTTCTTTTTTCTCATGCAAAATTGCACTTTTATGCGAAAGTCTTTTAAAAGACCTTGATATTACTGTGGAATTTATTCCTTTTGTTTTTTGATGAAATATAATCTTTTTTAAGTTTAATAGCACATCTGAAAATAACTGAATATAAACATGAGATTGTCCCTATTTGTTTTAAACGCACTCTTCATTTTATAGCAATACCTATATAAGGATATTTGCTTTGATAAATGCCATAGAAAATATTCCGCTCTTGATTATGAATAAATTTACATTTATGTAGACACTGTGTATGCATTCATTTTACTTAACACACTCTTGAATGCTCTAAATATTATACCAAGAGAGAATAAACTACATTCAACCATTGCTAAGTGTCTGACCTGACACCATAAAACAAGGGCAATCAGACAATGTTCCAAACGCTGTCCGCACTGGCTCTCGGTGCCTAGGTGTTCCGCACGCCAAGCGGGCTCATGACCTGCAGCCTTCGTTACTTACTTTATCACCCAAGATGTTAGAAGTGTATTAACTCAATTTTCAGAGGCAAATCCACAAGTCCACACTATTTTCAAAAAAAGTAGTCATAGCAGAATCTGGAAAATTCTCTACTGCTTAAAAGCAACCAGAATTAATTGTTACTCTCTTGGTTTTTATCAGGAGACAAATAACACAAAACAGGTCTGCTCTCGGGGCTGTGCAATCCGTGGAAACCCGCCTGAGTCTCTCTGTGTTTTATGAATCTGTGGTACCTTGAAAAATGAACAGCACTGGATTGTGATTCCACTCCCCTGAGTTTCCATTCCGGTTTTGCCACCAACTGTGTGGCCTAAGGCAAATTTACTTAACTGCACTGAGTTCAGTGTTTTTCAAGCCTAGAATTAGGATTTTTGAACTAAATGCTTTTTTAATGTCTTTTTAAGTCCCAAAATACTATGATGCTAAAAAGGTGACCCCCAAACAATATTCTATGGAGTCAGACAACATCTATCAGCCCCTGAATAATGTTGTTGCAAGATTGTAAAGATGTGGAAGTCTTGCCCTAACTCTTTTAGGAAAATACATTTGCTCATGTTACTTTTTATTTCACCATATTTATTAGGGCAGGAAATACACTGATATATGTTCAGGAAGTGTACTCAACTTAAAGGGTTTTTTACTCAACTCTGTTAACCAGTAAATGAAATGAACCAGAATATTTAGGTTTATCTTGGTTAATTAAGGGATTATCATATATTTCTCAGTTTCAACATCATAACTGGCTTTCAAGGTGGTAGATTAGTAGATGGAGATCCATCCTCTCAGCCAAGTGGAGCGGCCTTTATAGATCATCTTAGCATGTTGACTACGTATTGGAAAACAACCTGCCGACAACACCTTTAAGCAGGCATTATAGGCAAATGCATGGGAGTGGGAACCGCTTTGATTCACTCTAGACTCAGAGCATATGTTACTTCATATGATTTTATTTGATTTTTCTTGTTGGCTGGATTATAAACTTGAACGCCAGAGACTGTGTCTTTCAAAATTCTGTCTGCAGAGTCAAGCACAGTGCCTGGTGGAATCAAAAGCTCAGCAAATGATTCTTGAATGAATGAACACTAAGCATATTGATTTCATAAAGGATCTGAGGCTTCTGACATACATTAATTTGCTGTAAAATGTCAGAGTCGGGGACTATGTGATTTCAAATGTGTTCTTTCCACTAGAAGAAAAGGCATACTGTGTTGTTACACTCGACAAATGGAGTCATGAAGTGTGGTCGTCCCTAATAAACACAGTGCCAGCAATTAAATAAAGAAGATAGTGAGACACACAAGTATCCAGATATGTATGGTCTGGTAATTTTCATATCACTGCTAGACATTTGCCTCTTGATGAAGGTTGAGTGTTAAATATATTTCGTGGAAGGGTTTTTGGAAGTGACTCTTGGAAATGACCTTTTCAAAGGTCATTTATAGGTAATCTGGCCTTGTTCTTTTGCTTCGTACTTTAACATATGCCACATTATTAACATCCTCAGAGCCTGCTTATCTGAAAGCAGGTGATTGGAAAGAGAAGGCTAGTTTTGGTTGTTCCTAATAGGCATGATTTCAAAAACAGTTGATGTACTTTTATTAGTCACACATTTCATTAGACCAAAAAGTGAATTCCCTATTTGGTCAGAAGTGACTCATCATTTCAGGGTAGTCTCATGACTTTGCATTTTGTTAAATGGCTATAACTAATGAATGCTGTAGGAGATGGATAGAGACCACCTTATTTTAATGGCTCAGAGGCTTTCAAAGAGTTTGCCATTTCATAAAGGCATTGTTAGTCAACCCCACTATTTCGCTTAGATTTTCCAAGCCAGAATTGTAATGAGCATTCAGTTGCAGTGAACGCAGTGGCCTCTGGTGCTGGCAGGTCAAACCAGATGCTGATTGGTTTAATTTCATTTAGATGATATGAATTATTAGATCATTTGGGATGCAACCTTAAGAGTATGTATTTCCCTATAGATGGCAATGAGCTATTGTACTGCTCTCTCCACACCTCCAAATGCCTGCAAGAACAATGTGGGAAAACCCCAAAATATTGTGCAGGTAATTCTGTCATTTAAGCAGCCCCTGGATAAATTCTGCTTCATTCATTTACAAGAAAAATAACCTCAGGCACTCTTTAGACCCTTACGAAGTTCTCTGTCACATTACTTTTTCATGGATCTTCCCCGACAATCCAAAGAGCAGTCCTCCCAAACCAGAGGCTGTTTATCCCAGAAGGCATCCTAAAATTCTCAAAACCAAGTACATTTTCATTCACATTCTGTTTTTCAAAATACATGGTTTGATGTCCCATAGAACAGTATTTCTCTGGGGAGAGTTCACTGGGAAAAGCCTGAGGCTCTGGTTGAGAAAAAGAAAAGTGACAAGTCGCCAGTCAGAATTAAACCCCATTGAGGTAGGAGTTTAACAATAAGATGCTGCAACCTTTCCCCCTCCCAAGGCCACCCTCTGGGAAAAGATGGATTTCTCTCCTGGGGATGGAAAAGAAGGCTCTTGGGGCCACTTTCCCATGATGACACCACTGTCCCTCTGGCCTCCTTCCCGGCCACGTTTTCTGGTGGACGTTCAGCATTTGGAAATGTCCTAACCTTTCTTTTTTCCATGTTCAGATTGTTCTTGGGCTCACGGTGACATGTCCTAGAGTTTTGAGTCGGGGTTTGTCCACAATGTCAATTGATCCTTCTTTATTTGCAAAGAAATCTGTTCTCGGGAGGAGAATGGCTTCTCTCTTCCATACATATGCACAGGCCACAGCTGAGAATTAGAGGCGGCCCACCGAGGTTAATTAGGTCCCCAATCTCAATGCAATGCCATGCCCGGGCCACCGTTTAACCCGTCTGAACCTGGCTAACGCTGCTGAGAAATTATCCTGAAAACCTGGACTCACTGTCGTATTTTTCCCATAGCACGCGAGGTAGAGCTCCATGTCGATTGACCATATATTGTCATTTGTACCTGTAATAAATAGTTTGCGTTAATTTCGCAAATATTAAACTTCACTATAAAAAAAATCTCTAAAAATCAGTCAGCTTTCTCCTGTCTTCAGGGACAAGAATATCGTCTGCTTTCAGTACCAAAGGTCATTCCCTCATCATCAAACTGAAAAGCAGGGACAGGCCCAAAGGATAAAGGCGTATTTTAACTGTTTGTATTAGTGATATCTACCTTTCATGAAAAGGGACTCAGTGTCTGCTTTTTACATTGTCCTATGATTTTTCTTCTTCTTTTTCTTACTGATTTAGTAAAATTTAGTGCATTTTTGAAAGATCCTTAAATTTCACTGTGCAAATTACAGTTGTAACCTAGAGAGACGCTAAACAAAGCTTAAGTGCAGTTTTCAAATATCTGTGTTATTTATTAAAGATATATTTGTCAGCAAATTTAGTGTAGAAATCTCTGTGTCTGCCTCAATTTCCTGCAGAAATGCTTATCCAGCAACTTAGGGAGTGAAGATATTTTCCTAATACTTTTAAACATTTATTTGGGGATGATTTTGAATTTATTATGAAGGTGCACACAGAAGTTTCCTTCCATTTCTGGTGTTAGTGATACCTTATGAGGTGTGTGTGTGGGGGGGGGAGTGACCCTTTTAAGTCTGTCATCCGGTTAACAAAGCCCATTTCCTCGGGCGCATAAGTAGTGATTTGACCCTTTAAGCCAGTAAACTGCCACTCACCAGTGCCTTTGCTATTGATTTATGAGAAATATTGTTGTATTCGATTACACGGTTCTACTTTAAATATATCGGTCGCACTGTAGTAATGTGGAACACATTTATTTTGTGGGATAAAGAAAGCTTTATTTCAAAGAATCTAAAACTCTTAGTACGAATTACTTTTCTTCAATGTCCATCTAAACTTTTGGGACGCAGGCTGAAATGTGCTTTTTTCCACTATTTCTGTTCAGGCTTGCACCGGGGGCGGGTGCACAGTGAGTGAGCCCAGTGAGGCCCGGACGGAGGATTGCTCACCGGAAGGCGTGCCCGCCCCCAGAGCGCACTCCTATTCACCCCACTCCTTCAACATCTCCTGGACGGAGCCTGAGCATCCGAACGGTAAGTGAACTCTTTTAGCCTGGAGTCAAAAAGATGATTAGCAAAGGTAAATTAATAGTCTAAATGGCAGCATATATGTGGAGCTTAATTTTTAATGATCATTTTAGCACATAAAATACCTGAGATAGCATCTTGGCCTGTAGGTGCGAGATTGTGGTTTTTAGGCCAACACACAATTTTAGTGGCTCAAAAGTGCTCCCTTTTGATAGTTCCTGTGTACTGCATCTTCTTGTTAGCATGTTCCTGGAGAGGTGAGGAGAACCAGCGAGGATTCCGGAAGAAGGCAACTGTGACATTGCCATTGTATTTGCAATGACTTAGTGTTTTCAACAGTCATTCACTCTTTCTGGGAGAGAGAAGCAGAGAGGCAGAAAGTTCATGCACACATTGTATTTCAAAATGCTTTTGATTCAGTAAGTTTATCCTAACAGAGATCACTAGGACCTCCATATTTTTAATATATTCATAAATATTTCATTGTGCTTTTTTTAAACAATGCATACATTAAATATACATATACATGTACACTTGCCTCAGGTGAAAAAGATTGTATATGTTTCTAAATGGTATACGCATCTTTGAATAATTCAGAGAGTTGTTAGCCAGTTAAAGTTTACTAGAATAAAATCTTATTATAAAGAGTTTTGGTAATAACTTGGGGTGGAAATTGCTTGATTCATTGATGGACAATGTTTTTATGTTTCACACAGCATAGGGTCATTGTTCCAAACTGCAGAAGCTTACATATAACATCAAATTTTGTTCCTCCTTAAGATAAATATCAAGAAGACTTTAATCTCATAGAAACTGTTTTAAGTAACTCATTACTGAACATTGAAATGGCCTCATTTAGCCTAGACAGAAAGAATGAAAGAAAAAAATTGCAGTTTTATTAGTTTGTCTTATGTTTATTATGATATTAATTATTCCTGTCATCTCATTTTAATTAAACTTTTGGCAAATGCAGTAGATATATTGGAGGTGGTGGAGAGAGTTTTAATACTCAAAGTGAGTGATTATCTCTGCTATTGAAGTTATTCCTGCACTATTACAAATTTTCTAATAAAAATAAATGAATGTCCATTTGATACTTACATTAAACAGTGAAAAATCTTGTCATACTTCATGCTCCACAAAGAAGTCTAGTCCATGGGTGGCAATGGATATACTAATGATTTATTCCAGTTGGAATGTTGTTAAATGCTATGATATGATTTTCCCGGTGAACACTTTCTTTCATGCCAGTTGCTAGTTGCAGCTGGCTTTCCGGCTGCACTTGGAATCATAGGTTGAATAGAGAAATACTTTCTGTGTTTCAGAAAATCTTTACGTACTGTTTTGTGCATTTAAAAGCATTTTTAAAATGTATTCATTGAACAATAAGAATTTGGGGGGTTTGGGGTGTGTGTGTTAACATTTCTATCATATTCTGTGGTCCAGTGTTTCATCTTATCAGAATCTTAAAATGTTTCTTGTGGGAAAATGATTAGATATTTGAAGAGTAATCGTTTTATTACACTATTTTTTTTTATTCTCTTCTCTACTTCTCTCTTTACTTTGCCCAAATTTACCAGCATTTGCGGTCTACTGTTCATTGCCTCGAGAGGGGTGATCTGATTATTGGAAACATCCCATTGACTTGGTCATCAAAATGCGGGTGACTATTTAATACACCCCTGCATGCCCTATCTCTAGGCTCTAACTTGGGTTGAGACCTCTCCTCTTAGCACCCCTTCTGGAGACCTCCACACGGATCTCAGTTACACTTTACACTCAGACTATCCAGCGGGTTCTCTGCCTCTCTGTCTGCCCTCTCTCCTGTGTTCCCTCGCTCACTGATAAGTGCCACTCACGCACACCAGCCAGGAGCCTGGGTGGCACTCGTGACTTGCTCACCCCGATTTCTCTTGCCACATTCCCCCCAACTGCGTCTTCTCATAAAGGCACTAGTGTTTATCACCCAGAAGACATCAAGAGCCTCCGTATGCCGTGCTAAAATTTGTCCATTCAGAGTGTATTTCTGATAACGTACTAAGTGTCATCACTCTGATGACCTACTAGGTGTCATTGTTCTGATGGCACCACCTCGAATTTGCCGGAGCCTTCCTCTTGAGGGTGTTAGAGTCTCTGGGGGAGATATCCATGCAAACAAATAATCACAAGGTAAGAGGCACAGGAGATGCCAAAGTGTGAGAGAAGCAGCTTCCTGAGGAGGCCACGGGGTGTGGCTGTGCCATCCCTCGGGTCCTCATTCAGACGTAGTGGGTCCAGATAGGCACCTGCACTTAGAAGGCCATACTCTGTCACAGGTGCTGCTCGCCTGGGTTGGTATGTTCCAGCCTCCAAAATCTTGACTCTGTTAGTCAGTTAGAGACATAAATAGATTATTTCACCCGGGCTTTATACACATGAAGAGACTCATTGAGAAACAGTAAACCCACTTTTTGTAATACGTGTGTATATTTTCAAATGCATGCCTATATATGACAAATATATATGGAATGCATGGAAGGTTCCCATGTGAATGCCCAGTTCTTTCCTGAGGAGCAGTTGGTGGCCTCAGCCAGCATGGCTTAGGGAACAGGTTCTGTGCTTTTCATTACAGATTCCCATTTAAATGCTCAGCTCCTATCAAGAACATCCAGTGATAAATCTTACCTAACAATAATGTGGGAACATCTTTCTGTGACAGCTAAGTGGTGCTCCACTTCATCCTTTGAAAGTTATATGAAATCCCAGTGGCTGAGCCACAGCCCATGTGGCCTATCTTTTATTGATGGGCACCTAAGTTTCCATGAATTTGTTATTATAAATAATGCTACTTGCTGTTAATTGCCTTGGTGTGCCAAAAAGAATTGAAGCACCAATTCCTTATCATTTGATTGACACCTAGGGCTTTGCTTTCCTTGGGATAAGCCCTGTTTCATTCTCCTCCCTGGCTCCCCACACCTGCAAAAAGGTGGTGCAGGCTCCAGCTGTGTCCAACCAGAGCCCTTTGTCCCGGAGTCCCTCTGGCAAAGGTGTTCTTTGCAGGCTGTGATTTGGGGCAGGGCCTTTAAAACATATGAAAAGAGCTCCTTTTAGATCCGAGGTGGACGAGGGCTCCTCATTTTGTAGGGCCCCGACCCTTCCTGTGTGATGCCACTAGCCATCGATGAAAAGTAGCACAAGGAATGGCTGTCTAATCCGTTGGCGACCTGTCTTGTGAGGATTGCAACTGAATAATTAGAATTACGTTTCCAGAGCTTCCAACGTCTCATGAGCCATATTCCCTTCCAGAAGCTTAGGCCGTAGTGTCTGGAAATAAATGTTTTGTTCGCACTTGAAGTCTGCCTAGCTAAAGTCAGCATAATACCTGACGACAGCAAACTTACACGTCAGTAACATTTAGTGACATTCAGTGAATTAAAAAACACTAAAATACAGAATAGGAAATTCTTATTCTTTATGAATACTTACAATTCCTTGTCACTATCCACTCTCTTTACCTGAGAACATTTCCCTAAAACAGTTTCCCTGTCACCTGTGATCCACATGAGGGCGGGGGCCCTATGTCCCTAGTTCACCATTGTAGTCACAGGACTTGGCGGGGTACGAGGTGTGAGTAGATGGGCATTAAGCAGCTGTTGACTGCATTAATGTTCGCTGAAGATAGAGACAATAATAAAATGGTAATTGTGTTGATGGGAGAGGCATATACATACGCAGTCATACAGTACACACAAATGCACATTTACAGCGCGTCTCCTCGTTGTGTAACGGAGGTGGGATGATCTTGGAGGTGGGGGGAAGGCATCTCCCCCTGGCCTGCTGAAGGCTCTATGTGTGCTCTGGGAGATCCAGGCCCCTGGCGTCACCTGCTCATCAGTGCATAGTCCAAAGGAGGCCACGCGTGAGGCCGGGGCTCTTGGCTGCCTCCATGTGAAAGGGTATGTCGTTGCCACCGTCAGGATTAGGTGATGCGAAGATGGGCCTGGTAAGAGAAGGACAAAGAGAGCTGGGCCCCATTAGGTTAGACAAGGGTCCTGGGGTCTCCAGCAAAGGAAGAGCAGTCGAGGAACCCGCAGAAGCATTGCCATAAGCTAGCCTTCCGGGTTGGGCCAGCTTTGTGAGAATGAATTCATGGCTGTGTATCAGGATAGTGGCAGTGATATCAATAAGAACAGAAAAGTTTCAGGAAGTTAATTATTTTTGCAGACTTAAACATAGTACTGCGAGGACAACTAATTCTATTAAAGGAATTAGTTCCTTTTTTGAGTATATATATTAGTTCAGAGAAACCAATGGACTATAGGTCTTTTTATACACATCTGATAGATGCTGTCCTGAGGACATTAAGGGTGATAGAGAAGGTAAACACATTTTTATAATATATGAACATGAAGGTGTGCATGTAAATATTAAGTACTCCCCTCATGCAAAGAAAGGATTTGATTTCCTGTTAACACAAATAATAATAGTAATAGCAATAACAATATCTACCATTTATAGCTATGTGCCAGACACTTAATTCTCGTCAGTAGCCCATAAAATAGGTATAATTTCCACATTCAGATGTGGAGACTCCATTTTATAAGTATTAACCAATTTAACTATCAAGATAAGACAATGAATTAAGTAGAATTATAATACAAATAGGATGTGAATGACTCAAAAATTCATGGTTTAACTCCCTGTACTTCTGTATACATCAACTTTTCATGGAAATGGTCATAATATAGTATCCCATCTAGTTATGTGAAAATATATTTTTTAGTTACTGTGACTTGTCCAATGTCGTATTCTCAGTGCTAATACTTAATATTCCTAAGATCCCTATTTTGATTTTTCTCCAGTTTTAAAGAAATAACTGTACGTATTTTTTAAAGAAACTTTTATTTTGAAATGCATTTATTTTTAAGAAGTCAAAATGTGCTTCTATTGCCTTTCCTGGAAATGCCCCGTTTTAGTGGGAGACGTGGGTAATGAGATTCAGCGACTCACTTAGGAAGCTGCTTGACAGTTTCGAGCAAACCCCGTGTAACGGTTATGAAACACCTCCGCTCCGTTTGTCAGGTAGAATTTCCCCCGCACACTCTTTTTTCGATTACCCTGATTCCATTTTTAGGAGAGCATAACAGTAATAAGGCATTATTCCACAATGTGAGAGCTGTTCTCTCTTTTCCCTTTTAATTGAAGGATCAACTATTCACACAGGGACATATCTGCCACATTCAATCATCGTCGGAGCTCAGTTGATATTCACATTGCCATGCTGTCCTGGGGAAAAAACAAACAAGTGTGTTTGGAGCAACCCTATTCACTAGGCATGTTATTTTTATGACACACTAAAGTCTTGCTGTTTAATTCTTACAGTAAACAGAATTCCTCAGTTTAAACAGAGATATCTTGTGTTAAATTTACATTGCGTTGTACTTGCCTTGCGTTGCCTTGGTTATGTGTGACAGCCTATTGAGCACCTTAAGAAATGCAATGTGACATAACACGATGAAGAGGCCCACGGATGTGTATCCCAGTGGATGTCCTCGATGGACAATTACGATTCCACTTCCCTGTGAAAATTAAACACCTTAAAAATTCTACCGTGATGGAAAGAGGAAGGTGAAACTGCTTACACCAGGTAGCCAATGGGAATTAAGTGTCCATTTTGTGGATTATCCATTAAAGAAACAGAGTTTATCGAGCTGGATTAAATAACCGATCCCCCTTAACACGTAGTGTAATGTTGTTTTCTTACCACTATCTTACTGATTATTAGCGTAAGAGAATAAGCAAGAAAAAAAAGACAAAAATACAATACAGTAAAGTATAATTAAATTTGCATTAAAAAATCTTTATTGTTGAAAGTATTATAGATCTCCCCTTTCTCCCCCCATTGACCCCTTTCTAGCCACCTCCATCCCCTGCCCCAGGCCTTTACACCCCGTTGTCTGTGTCCGTGGGTTATGCATAGATGCATACAAGTTCTTTGTTTGATCTCCTCCCACCCACCCACCCTTCCCCACCTTCCCTCCCCCACCTTCCCTCTGAGGTTCTACAGACTGTTCCATGCTTTTGTGTCTCTCTCTCTATTTTGTTCGTCAGTTTGTTCATTAGATACCACATGAGTGAGATCATGTGATACTTACCTTTCTCTGACTGGCTTATTTTGCTTAGCATAATTCCCTACAGGTACATCCATGCTGTAAATTTGCATTTTTAAAAAAATCTTAGATATTTTCCTTCTGCCTCTCAATCCACTCTCCACTCATCTCCCCTCAGCCTTGTGTCCTAGGCTGACCTTCATTCACAATGTCATTAGGCCTCTTCTCTCGCCCTCTCTGGCTTCCTCTTGGTTTGTCCATGGGCAGGGGCAGGGGCAGCAGCAAGAGAGGAGAGGATGAAGGGAGACAGCAGTCTCCGAACTTGCTTTCCTCTGCCTGACTCTGGGCTCCAGGGCCATATTCCTCCACCAAAGGCCATAGGTCCTATCCAGTGGACCTTTCCTATAACTTGGCTCTTTCTCCAGATTCCCGAATCTGTTCTCCACATGGAAGGGTGTTTGCTGGTCTCAGCCAACTGGTCTCCCAGGAGTCCTAGCTGGGGATGCTTTATTATCATGGATTGCTCTCCCTTTACCCCTCCGATATCTTCATGAATGGTCCCTTCACTAATTATCCCCCATTGTCTATTTAAGGTGTCATGAGTTCCCCACCGAGACTCTGATTGATCCCTAAGTCTCAGTTAATCCACACTTAACATGCAGAATTTGGGGGCTGGATGTGGAGATCAATGAGAAAGACTTTCCTTCATTCCTGAGCGTCCACGGCAAACCAGCAAACAAACAGTTTCCATGCTGCTCCAACTTGTTTTGTCACAGTAGACATTTTAAAAGCAAACAAGGAGAGCCATGTTCAAAAGTTATAAAGGCAGACGTTTTTAATCAATCTGTGATATTTGAATAATAAATATGAAGCGACTTATTGCTGCTATCATTGAAAGCGTTCTATTTGTTGTGAAATCTTTATTCTAATTAATCAAATAAAGATTGATGACATTTTTTCCTTTTGGTGCACTAGTTCCTAGTGTCAAGTTCAGCATAAGGACTAGTAGTGTTGTCAAGTTCAGCATAAGGACCATGAGCGTCCCTGCTCGGGGGCAGCTGTGTCTCTCCCGTCCATACCAGCTAAACATCACTCATATGCAGCAGGGACAGGTGGGTCTGGCCCTTGGTCCGGGACCCAGCCCTCAGGTGGATCCTCCTTAACCTGAGTGAGTGTTCCAAGGAGCATTCAGCCAACAGTGAGATCCTGGGGAGTCCCAGGACCACAGGAAAGGCCACCCTCAAGCTGTTAACCCCTTCCTTCTCAGATGAAAGCCAACCCAGAAGGTTGAAAGCAAAAAAGAAAAGAAAAGGAAGTTTACTTATTTCCATAAGGATTGATATTGTCTTATTCTTTCTGTCCCCAAAGCACCAAGCATAGTACCTTTCAGGTAATTGGCTTTCAATAAATCTTTGTGAATCTTTTCATTAGGTTCATCTCAATCGCTTTTAGGGTCAGAACATGTTTGTTTGTTTTTTTGTTTTATAAGTATGTTTTTATTGATTTTTTATTTTTATTTTTTTTAGAGAGGAAGGGCAAGGGAGAGAGAGGAACACTGATGTGAGAGAAAATCATCTATTGGCTGCTTCCTGCATGCCCCCTACTGGGATGGACCCCCAAAAGCCAGCATGGGCCCTGACTGGGAATCGGATCATGACCTCCTGGTTCATAGGTCACCACTCAACCACACCAGCCATGCCATCAGTTCTTTATTTTAATGTGATCGTTAAATAATTTAGAAGAGAAAAGGAGACTGGCCATGGCTAACAGGCGTAGTAGCAGCAGTGGGATGTGATTGCCAAGTTCCACACCTGAATTCCTGCTTGTCTGACCTTGAGAAATAGCGTAGCTCCTCTAAGACTCCATGTGCCAACTGTATAACAAGGCAAATAGCAGTTTCTATTTCTTGGTGTTGCCACAGTTAATGGAAATGACTCATACAGAGCATGTAGCTAATGCCTAACTCAAAGTTTCAGTACATTTTTAATAATAAAGTGTTTTATAATTTCAGAAATACTTGCGTGGCCTTTCCAGAACTTGGCATTTTGCTTTTCCCAAAGCTGTTCATATGTGTCCTACACTCAAGCCAGAAAAGGAAATTATCTCTTTAGGCTTAATTTTAAAAGTCCACTAGATTACAGTCATTAGTTTTTGTTACTCACCTTGGGAATCTGAGGGCATTGAAAATTGTTGTGTTAATAGATGTTTGAAACTTATTACTAAATGCATGTTTTTGGAATTGAATATGAAATGTTTCATATTACACTTCTATTCATATCAAAAAATCTGCTAAGAGTAACAAGCTATGAAATCTGCCTGCATATATTGGTAAGAAATGGAGTGGGCTCTTCGAATGATGTCTCTTGCTGTTCAGGAATTTACCAGAAAGTTTGGCTGTGTGTCCTTAATTTGGGATTTTGTAGTTAATGGTCTTGGCCAGACCAAATCAAAAGAACGACCTGGCCTAGTCACAGGCTCCCTTTTTGAGGGCATATGTGGACACCAGCTCTAAACCACCACGTGTCCTGCTTTGGCCTGACCTTGAAATCCAGTGATTGGATGATGACACCCGGACCAAAAGACACAAAACACACAGAGGCCAACATCACGTGTCTGTTCCATCCTCACGACACGTTTACATGCTCCCTGATTTGAGGACCACTGATTGTGTGGGAACAACAAAATAGGTGACTGTTCTTCTCAGTTATGAGATAACAGCAGAAAAGATTCGATGGCCATAGATATTGACGTGGGTAAAGATCAATTTGGGCGTAAAGCTGACAAGACTCGCGATGGAGTTGGTATGTTGGATGAGGTAGAGGAGGATGTAAAAAAAATATGTATTTAAAGGGAACACCACTTACCCAGCGTATACTCATTATATAGTTCTGTTCTACGATTGCTCTTTAAGCCCTTCCTACAAATGCTGTCAAATATGTTATCTACAGAATGTGTGTGTGTGGTGTCCGATCTTACCTGCACTGAAATGGGACTCCGGTGTCATCTCCCTCTCAATTCAAGCGCATCCTAGGTGCTAAAAAAAAACCCCACACTTAGCGGTTGAATTAACTGTCACAAATCTCACTTAACTTTATGCTCAGCTCATTGTCATGTGCTCATCTTACACTAAGCCCTGTCTCAGTCACCGTCTGTTGTTTCTTCATCCAGAGTTCCAGATGTCACGGGTATCTGCTTTCTCCGCAGAGCTTGCTAGGGGTTGACTTGCCAGAGTGAGTCAGGGAGACAAATCCAGGAAGTGACTTTTGAAAGACTGTCACTGAGGGAGGATGGAAAAGAACTCAAAAAGTAGACACAAGGAGTGGCAAAGCAGAGCCACTGAGGGATGTTAAGGGTAAGAGCTGGGTGAGGGTCCTGTGTCTCATGTGCCCCAGAGGGCATGACTGAGTTAGAGACTTCAGTCTTTGACGTCCATGTGCGCGGTTGGACTCATCACAGAGGTGATCCAATTACATTCATTACCGTCTGAGTGAGAAGACAGGTGTGTAGCACTTGCTAGAAAGATTTCCTTCCAAATGGTCCAGATTTTGAAAGTTTGTACTTAAGGGCTGAGATTTAGTTACAATGAAAATGAACTTCTGTAAAACATCTCATTTCCCAATATGTCAGGGAAGTGAGATATTATGCACATAATCCCAGCATAAAAGAAATTCTCTGCCCCCCAATTATGTACGAAAAGGGAAATATTGATTTGGGTACGTTCTGTTTCAATGTTGAGAAGTAGGTCAAGTAGATTGCATTTCAGGCGTCCTACAAGTTCTTTAAGAGCTTCTGCAACACATTATTTGTACGTAGGTGTGTGTGTGTGTGTGTGTGTGTGTGTATGTATTCAGTGATTGCTTAGCATGGTGCCTGGAACATCATAAGTTCTTGTCCTTATTATAACAGTGATTTGATCCATCTTTTTTCTCTTAAATTTTCAACAAAGTGTTTGGTTTTCTCTTAGGTATTTGTCATTTCTTAGTTTTAATTCATTTGTGCTTTTGTGCGTCTCATATGAAGTGACATTAAATCAAATGCTTTCTGGTGAGCATCCTCAGCGGTACCCCAGATGGTCCCCTAGAATAAAGAAAAGCCAGTGGGAGTAGCCATGCTCTTGTGGGACCATGTGACGCGTGATGGTAAAATGAAGACTCTCTTTCCAAAATCTGGAAATGAGGGAAATAGACCTGCTTTCAGAAACATCAATTGTGCAAAGTTACCTTCAAAATAGGAAAATGGATCATAAGTAGCTTTATTAAAGTATTAACGCATGGAAACTTTAAAAAGTGTTCATCCTTTAAGGAAGTATTGATCAAGGTCTAAGTGACCAAAGAGAAAACGTGCGAGGCCTTTAAGACAGACTTTCTTTAATACGAGGAGCTGGTTACTGACGTGTCCGAGGAACAAAAGGGAAAGGGAAGTAGATGCAGAGCAAACAGGGAGACTGTGGGCTTAGCAATTTGATATTTAAGGGTTTAAAGACCCTTTTACCCTTTGGGAAAAGACAGAGTTCAGACTCGGAAATACCAGATGCTGTGATTCCACAAAATTAGGAGTCACATCAAGTGCTTATTGCCCGGCCAGTGTGGCTCAGTCCATGAAACAGGAGATCACGGTAGGATTCCTGGTCAGAGCACATGCCCAGGTTGTGGGCTCCATCCCCAGGAGAGGCGTGCAGGAGGCGGCCAATCAATGTTTGTCTCTCGTCAATGTTTCTCTCTCTCCCTCCCCCTTCCTCTCTATAAAGTCAATTAAAAAATATTTTTTTAAAACGAAGTGCTTGCTTTTTCGAAGTCATTGTTTGCTGTTGCCTACTCATCCTACTCAGTGCCAATTGTTATTTTTCCAGGTGTGATCACACGCTACGGGCTATATCTGGATGGACTGCTCATTCACAATTCCTCAGAGCTCAGCTGCCATGCTTACGGATTTGCTGCGTGGAGCTTACATTCTTTCAGAGTCCAGGCCTGCACGGCCAGAGGGTGTGCTCTGGGCCCACTGGTGAGTGTGTGTGGACAGCCTGGTGGTCATTCCATGTCAGGGGACAGGAACAAGGGAAATGTAGGGCTCTTTGCTCAGCTATCCTTTCAAGGAGGATGGGGGGGATTTCTTTTTATAAAATGTCACTTAGGAGTTAGTAATTGTCTATATTCAACATAAATGTCAAGAGTGCACATAATGAAGGGCAGAATCATCTGAATGTTATTGAAAAGAAAATGTGCAAACATACAATTTTGCCGAATTTAGTATCCTAGTTTAAGTACATTTTTTCTCCCTGATATTGGGCTCTACAACTAAGTTTAAGTTTAAAAGGTGAAAATAATTAAAAACTTGTAACTGCCACAATATGTCAATACTGCTCCACAATAATTGGGCTAATCAATGAAAAGATTGAGTTTGCCTCATCTATTAGAATAAAATATTTAAATTTTATGAGTGTGATATAGCTTCATGAGAACCGTATTTAAAATTACATTAATATCAGCTTTTCATATCCTCATTTCAGAAATCTACAATACACACCCATATTTCATTAGGAGCTAAAAGATTGATGAAATTGTGCTTTTTATTATTGGTGTCATTTTAAAAATCCAATTAATAGTACGTAATTGTCCTAGACTAGCAAGCCATTCTTTAGTTTCCAAACATTACATTTTCATTTGTGAGTTTTTTTCTTGATTAATGAGATTTACCTTCTTTTAAGGGAAATGATCATTAGTTTTAGATACTTTCTGGCAATCTTGGCTCATGCCCTGTCATTTTAATGCACTCTGTCTTCATTGAAGAGTGTATTGTATAAATATTACCTTGAAAAACAGCGCCACCATTTAAGTTTTGCTTCCTTATTTTTCATTGCGCCTCCCATTTTGTTTCAGCAATTGGTTGCTTTCCAAGCTGCTAATAACGTCATCTATCTGTGGAACCGAGCTGTAGTCTTTATTGCCATTAAGTATTTTATAGCCCAGACCCTCAGACGGTTACTTACTCTTAAAAGCAGGAATGGCAATAGGCCAGCTTTTCTTCTCTATTCAAAAAAATAAAAAAGGAAAAAGAAACAAAAGAACACTTCACAAGAGCTTGAAACTTAGACTTTTTCAAAAATAGAATCTGCCAATTGTGGTCCCGGCTACTGCATGGGCTTCCCCCCACCCTGTCTCTGAATGTTCCCACAGCTTTAACCAAGGGGGACACGGTTATCGATCTGTGTCCTGCGTGTATTGGAGGCGATGTGAGCCTCACGAAATCAAATGCCACAGAGCCCTGATGGGCAGGGGGGAACGGAATTGGACTGTAAAACCCACTCTGCCGCGGCCTCGTCCGTTCCAGACCCAGCCCTGACACCAGGGGGACTTACTCTCTCCCCTCGGAACTCTTCTTTATCCTGTGCTCACGGTAAAATGCTCTTCCCAAGTCAGTGATCCATCTCTACTCACTGGGCTTAAACAGCAATGTCTTTATTTAGAACAAGCCAACCAGATGCTGCCAGGAAGTTAAAACCTGTAGTCTTCAATTGATTTCTAAAATATTGTGTACCAATTACAGTATGTAATATGCCCTTAAGAGATTACATATGAGTACTCTGAATAGCCCTAGATATCTGTCACAATCATGTAGGATATTATAGATTCAGGTCTTTTTAGTTCATGATCTTTTTTTAATGTGTCCATATTGACTTAAGAAATGTATGAATCAGACTTAAAAGTCAGACTTTCTTATGATCAAATTACAATATGACATTCAACAGAATTCAGCCAAATGTAATGATGCGCATATACATACACACACACACACACACACATATGCATACACACACCACTTACAGGCATTCTTTATATGAAGCTGGATGTTATAACATCTTATTGAAATACAAGTTTATAATTTATATTTTTTAATGTTTTTATGGCAGAGTTCAAAGAATAAATAGTGAGTCAAATTTTTGGTTCATCTAACAACGTTTCTTAATGATAATTCTTGGTTCTTAGAAAACCTGCCTATTTATTTTTCATCTGTTATATATTTAATATTTTTTCATGCATGTGGGGAAATACTATTCAGTGTTTTCTGTGATATGTTCTACAGTCTCAAATGTGGTATGGTTCACTCTCAAAATTTGAAAATTGCTCATATAAAAGAAAAAATACGTTTAAGAGGACAATTTTGAAAAATACAATATTTAAAAAATAAAAGTACATACACAAATTCCATACTCTTACCATTTTAATATTGTATTAGCTAAATAAGTTATTTTTCTCTTACCCTGACCAAGTTCAGTACCTCTTATTTGTGGTTCAGAAGGACTTGCTCTTGTAGCCATTTGGGGGGGGGGGGAATTGCTTTATCACTTGTTTAGTTCTTCTCCATGTACACAATGTATTTTGCTTTTAAGGAAATCCCAATATGAAAAACAATTTGCAATGTGTTTGATCCTAATTTTAACATGCTAATATGTATCATCATATTAAATCTCGTAATTGGGCCTTTATAAAAGTATGAAATAATGAAAAACAAAAACAAAAAATGCAACGGAGGACTTTTAAATTGCTTTCCTTACTTTCAGTTATATTGTTGAATTATATTAGAGAGAAACCATTCACACTTGGTGTCTCTATAAAAAAAATACAATTAATTTGTGCCTAGGAGGACCATTTGCTTTGGCTTATTTTCCCCCATTTAGCCCATGTTAGATACCGCTGCCGTTGGAGTCTGAGATTGGGAATTTTATTAGTGTGTCTGGCCTTAGAACATTCATTGGATTCAGTTCCCCGGGGACCCTCTTAAGGACCGAGTCTGAAACTATAGGTCATTGCTGTGTCAGATAGTTAAAAACCTGGCTTGTTTTCCTGGCGTTGGCATGCTTGTACAGATAAACACCCAGACACACATGGACACAGGCATTTTCACATTCATTTTTTTTACATGAATGTGTATGTAAGACACCACATTTTAATTAAAATATATATTAGGGTCGGGAGAATTCTACATGGGAAATCAGCCCACTTATTACTGCTGTGATGTCCCATGCCTCCTTGGGAAGCATACTGCTTCTACTAAGCTTCTGATTCCTCAACTATTACAAAAGGAAAATGATGCCTACTTGTAAAGGGTTGCTGTGAAAATTTAAATATAATTTATACAAGGGTTTCTGCTATTTGGTAAGAGTTTCATCAAGAATGAAAAGATGATGAAAATCATGTTTTCATTGACCATTTGTGCTCAAACATTTTCACATGGGAGGTTTCCATGTGAAATCCAAGCTAACCTTCCAGAATTCCTTTTCTTTGACATTTTTTTAAGGCAAGTTAGATAATCAAAAAAATTTTTAAAAAATGTCAAGACTGAGCCGGTGCAAAATAGTATAATTGCCAAATTTAATGTAGAGCCAAATCTGGAGTATTTATCCAGATATTTAAGGAAATGTTAAAAATATATTTACTTTGAATTAACCAGACATTTGAGGATAATAATATAATTATCTGAAATTGCTCTTAATTCTTCAACTGCTTTAGGCTCATTTTACTTGGAACTCTTTAAAATCATTTCTTTGCAATAGTTTCAACCAAATACATAGACATAATGAAACCATTTGCATTGTTATGAAATATTAAAATGATGAATTGACATTTTTTTTAGTCAAGCTTCTTGGTCATTTTTGTACATAGCTATAGACTGAAAAAAAAAAAGAGCAGGAGTTATAGATCTAGAGAACTCTATGGCCTTTCTCAGATGAAAATAAGACATGTTGTAACTTCATAATTATTAAAAATTAACACTGTCTTTATCACATTTATTTTCATTATTGGGACAGTATATGCCCCCTTAGAAATGGAGGTTTCATAATTGAGAATATTTGCCTGCCTGAGGATTTCATGTTTGATCAACTTCTTGTAAGGCATGGGCCTACACTTTAAAAATAAGGTCAAAATTATCAACATATTCAAAAAATCTTTTAAAAAACAAAAACAAAACAATGGACATTTATTTTTCTCTCCGTTCTGGAAGCTAGAAGCCCATGGTCAAGGTTCTCACTGATTCATTAAGAGGCCAACATGTATGAGTGACACTTATGATCTGTGGTTGTTAACTGATTTAAAGCCAGTTATTCAGAGATGCTAAAATACTCCAAACCCCTTTCTACTTTCTTACATCTTCTCTCCCTCTGGTCACTTAGTCATTTTATTTATTTAGCTTTTAAAATCTTTCTGGGCCTTGGCAGTTAGGGATTCTGTTGTAGTTCAGTGTCCTTATATTCAAACAATTCATCTTTCGCTCTTCAGAGGTTCATTAACACTATTAATGACATTTTTAGCTGTTTTTGTGATTATACCTTAGGGATGGAGTCAATCAGGTACATTTATTTTTTGGTGTTTGACATGATGCCATCTTCATGTAGAGAGAGAGAACTTGTTGTAGCCTTTGACCAAGCCCAGAAGTCAGGAAGTCAATGGAAACAGATCTTATGCATTTCTTCTCCTTTGCAATAACATGAACGTTGTTGGTAAGCAGTCCTGACAATAGACGGTGGCTGTGCACAGCCACGGGCCTCAGCACGGTGGGGTTTGATCCACGTATCCCGGAAATCACAAACAACGGCCTTGGTGAGGCGCTCACACTGTCAGCGTGAACAGCAGGAGGAAGAAAACACGAGGCAGGCTTTGATCCTGCTGACACAATGAGGCATTCATACAAGATGCTATTGTCAAAACCGCTTCCTTCACAGCCCAAAGAGAGTCTTTGAAGATGCAGGCTCAAAGGGAAGCATGGACTCATTTGCAAACAAAAATAAATCTCTCTCTGCTCACAGGTAGAAAATCGAACTCTCGAAGCTCCCCCTGCAGGGACAGT